>NW_008653276.1:0-3346 GCF_000695815.1 Acanthisitta chloris
GCTCCTAGGATTAGATTTGGAGGGTGCAGAGGGACTTTCAATACTGAATGCATTTGAGAATTGTTCCCACACCAGAGGTGCCAGGACAGAAAGTTCTTCCTGCCTTTACCCTCCCCTGGGCAACCTATCATCTGCACCTGAAACACTGGGACTGTGTGCTTTCCTTCCAAATGCCTTTCCTTCCTTCTCTCATGTTTTAGGAGTGCTATTCCCCAAATCAGTGTTCACACTGAAACACCTCAGGCCATGCCACTCCCTCAGTCCCTCATCCCCTCCCCATGCGCAGGGTGGAGGGAATTGGAGGCACAAAAGGTAAAGATCATTGGTTGAGATAAGATCAAATTACTAAGAAAATCGCAATAAAATAGGAACATGAACAGTGACAACAACTATATGAATAACAGAGTGTTCAAGACAGGTGAATGATGCCCACGTTATTGCTCACTCTGCAGAGCCAGCGCTGCCTGTCCACACACACTATGCACTGACCAAACTGGACCTGGACCTGGTGTGACATGAACCTTGGCATGCTCTTCCTGGCTGCTGCAAATGCTGACCCTGTCCTGGCCAGAAGCAGGACACCTTCCAAGGTAGTAGGCTATTCCAGATGCTTTCAGGAACCAACCTCCAAAATCAAATATGTTTGAGGATTGCTCCCACACCTGAGGTGACAAGACAGAAAGTTCTTCCTGCTTTTACCCTCCCCTGGGCAATCTGTCATCTGCACCTGAAACACTGGGGCTATGAGCTTTCCTTCCTGGGGAGAAGCTGTTGCAAACACCTTCATGAGCCACTCTACTGTGACTGCCCCGTCCCTGGAACTGCTCAAGGCCAGACTGGATGGGGCTTGGAGCAACCTGGTCTAGTGGAAGGTGTCCCTGCCCATAGCAGCTTCTCTGGGTAACCTGTGCCTGTGCCTCAGGACTCTCACAGGGAAGAATTTTTTCCCAATTATCCCATCTAACCCTGCCTTCTGTCAGTGTGAAGACATTCCCCCTTGTCCTGTCACTCCAGGCCCTTATAAAAGCACTTAGACTGCAGTCCTCACAGCTCTGGGAATGGGACTCTCATTCCCCAAGATCCTGTGAAGCAGGAGATGGCACAGGAGGGCTGTGCTGAGGGCACAAGAGGAGGTGACAAGCAAGGAGGTGACAGCATGTGCCAGCAGCTCCCGAGCTCACCTCTGCCCCCGTGCTGCTCCACTTAATGCGCACAGTTCTTACTTAAGATAGGTTACAAGTTTAAGCTGCATCCCACTCTCACATCCTGGGAAACTGATAGCAAGAGCTACACAGTGTCTATAAGAATCTAAATAACAGCACTATTCCCAGTTTGTTAGCAAAATGACTTATCTATAAGGCAGTAAACTAAAACCAAACCTAAACCCCCTGGCAGCAGGAGAGAACGAGACCATTATAAAGTGTTGGATTGAAGACACAGGAATGCGTGAAGATAGAAACAGGGTCAGCAAGACCTACTTTGTGTCTTGTTTTGATTGTTTAAGCATTCCTTTAACTGTTGCTCAAGTTACAGATCCTCCCAAACATATCCCCTTCTTTTCTTTAAAAACTATAGCTAAACTACATCACACTTGCACTTACATATATTGTAACTAACACACTATAATTAATAATAATGGTAGAACACAGATTAAAACTGGAGCCACCCAATGACACAATTGTAACAGTCATCTTGTCAATCCTAAGCTTTGTAGCCAATCATCAAAAGGGTTGTGCCGTGCAGTTATTTCATTCGCGTTGTCTTGTAATTGTTTCAGTTGCTTATGGATGCTGACTGAATGATCGAACAGGTTCATACAACACATTCCTTCAGATTCCTCACAACCATGTCTTTGAGCTAACAACAAAAAATCAATAGCAGCTTGATTTTGCAATACTGCATGTCTGATGCTATCTACATCAGTCATTAATTCAGCAACCATTTGGGAAGTGAGTTTGAATTGATTTATGCTCCAACATGCTAATTCTTTCAGGTTGTTGTAATTGTGCCCTGCTGCAGCTCTAGGTATATATATATGTAAAAAAAAGGCAGTAGCAACAAAACACTGCTTGAAAGAAAAGAAACGTCTTCTCTACAAGTCTCTTCAAGGTGTTACTCAGCCAGATTCACCACAGAGTTTCCAATTGAACGGATCCTAAAGGAGTCGCCAGGGGTCACCAAGGACAGACAGCATTCTGTCTGTCCAGTCTGGTTCGCCCAAGTAACCCACATGTTCTGTCGAGGGTCTAATTTCAACACTGATGAATTTATGGGTAAAAACATCAATGTGAGAAGTGTCACCGACCAACTCATGATTGTTCTAAGTTGCATGTCCATCGTTTCTTTTCCTTTTCCCAGTTCTTCTTGCTGACCCACCAACTTCTGGACTTCACAATACCTTATCCACACTAATCCCTATAATATGTGTACTATCTATAATATTCTACAAAGTTCAAAGCCTAATTACATCAAAAGTTAACACTGCTATAACCCTGGTCCCTAAATCTCCAATAAGATTGATTGCTGCGTAAAAGCTCTTTCCTTCGCAGTAGGCAGCTAAGCACATTCAGAATTTTCCCACCCTTCGATTTCTGTAACTGGCTTCCCAGAATTGTTCAAAATGTTGACTCAGACTATATTCTGCAACACAGAATTCACAGGCGGGACACAACCAGTGTCGGGCCTCATCATCCCACTGCATCACTCGCCACTCAGCAGTCTCACAACCTAAACAAATAAATTTTTATCCAAGGCCTGCACTTAAAACCACGCTGGGAACAAGCAGCTTGCAGTTTGCACTGTCATTCAACAGTTAATAGTTGTGGTGTGAACCCAATTGGTGCAAACGGATTAAGTGTTGATATCCATCTTAATACCTGTTCACCTCCTGATGTAATCTTACTGATCCATGGGGACAGGACTCTTTAAAGTCAATGGGCCTGTCTCGCTGGAGCTTCCAGCGTTAAGGTTGTCATGACTTGATGTTGCTGAAATACCTGGTCCGTCAATCCATGGTTTCACCCACTTGGCCGGTACCCACCAACAGCTATCACCTGTGGAAACACAAGCATAACCCTTGCCCCAAGTAATTAGTTGTGGTGGTCCTTCCCACTTGTCTGCCTCGGGAGCAAATACTTTTACCGACACCTTTTGTCCCCTCAAATCCCTTTCATTTTCTGATTTGTGTGCCATTGCAGGTGTCATTCCCAAATCAGATTTTGGATTAAGCCAATTTAACACAAAAAGTGTTTTCTGTAAAATTTTGTGAGGGCCCATTTCCCCCTGTTTTTTAATTACTATAAGGTGTTGCTTTAGGGTACGATGTGTCCGTTCTATAATGGCTTTT
>NW_008653277.1:0-30393 GCF_000695815.1 Acanthisitta chloris
TCCCCCGTGGAGCTGGGGGAGCGGCGTTTTGCCTGAAAGTTCAGTCTGCTGTGATCTGAAATGCTGCTGTGTCTGAGCCTTCTGTAATGACGAACGGGTTACTTTGTTGAAGAGAGCAGACTGTTGAGAACCTGCCGAGGGTGTCCAGCCAGGCATCGAGAATGTGAACGAAACAACATCGTCTAGAAACAACGACCCCTTCTTCCAGCTTGAGAGAGAGAGTGGTGTCCGGTTCGTTTTGTGGAGGAGTTGTTAGCGTAAAGGGTATAAAGATTAAGCTCCAAGTGTAAAACAGGCAGTTTGCCCCATTTACTGTGTGGTCAGGAGTTCATCACCCACTTCCTGAGATGAAAACTGTTTTCTCTCACGATATAAGTGCATAATATGCACAATAGAGTTAATGATATAATTTAAGAGCCATGTAGAACACTGTCACATTCTCCTGGCAGTGCTGTTACTTCTTCCCTCCTCCTGAAGTGATGTAGCCAGTTCAAAAGAAAAGTGATTTAAAAGCACCACCAGCCCATCAGGCTCCCACTATTCCTCTCACTCAGTCTGATTCAGGTGTCTAAAAATATGATGAAAACATGATTTGCCACGTTCTGAAAGTCTGTCTTGAAATCTTAAGGTCAGTTTTGAAAGTCTTGTTGTCAGCAAGGGAAAGACAAGCCTTGCAAAAATAAAGTTGATGAAGGCAGGAAGGGGAAAATATTGCAGGTTGTTTAGGCACTTGCAGGACAGGGTGGGTGAATAATCTTGTCACACCCTCCTGCTTCTCCCTTCTCTGTCCCTCAAGTCTTGACCACATGGTTCTTAAATTTTTTTATAATTATTCTATATATACACTTTGCTCTTCCTTCGAGAATCTCTGACAACAGGTAGCAAAGGTCTTCAGAGTATTAATAAGACTTACTGTGTACAGTGTATGGGTAGCATGGAGAAGTTTTGTTTATGAACTGTAAATGTGATGTGCTGTGGGGCAAAAGAGAGGGAAATGGAAAGCATATGGCAGAGGAGAAAAGGGCTGGAAGTGGTGATAGGCAATGGAAACTGAAAATGTGTGAGTGGAAATTTGCAAGTGCTGTGGTAAAGGAGTATTAGGCTGACTTTGAACCTTGTGTCTGTATTGCACATGGGATGGGGCTGGAGCATACTGAGAAAATGATGAAAATGGTTTGTGAAGGGATGGAAAAGAGTGAGCAGGGCAGACAGAGGCCTGGGGTGGTCCAAGGGCAATTGGTCTTTATCACAGCAGGCTGTGTGACAACAAGCAGCCTGTGAATAAACTTGCTGTGAAGGACCTTCCAGTTTGAGCTGCTAAAACCTTGCTGTTTGTGGGATGGTGTTTGGTGTTTATGGAGCATTGTCAGGAAGCTGGATTCAGTGTCATGGGATGTTGCTTCTGAATCTTGCTTTTTTTCAGGGGCATGGTTGCTGTTCAGTGTGGGACACAGTGCTGGGATCAGTGGTGTTTGTCTCCCTCAGTCAGTGCTGGACTCTTGTTGTGTATTGTAAAACTGACATCCCAAGCCTGATCCAATAGTTTTTCCTATTGCAGTAATGAATGTATCGTGATCCATAAGCCAGGAGCTGCAATCCTGTTTTGCTTCTGTTGCTTTCCCTTGTACCTGTCTTCTCTCAGTCTTTGCCTTTATGAGTCCCTGGAGCATTTTACAGAGGAAAGGCCTTTCTGCCCTTCAAAGGCACTTTACAGTCAGGTGTTCATTCTTATTTTCAAAATCTTTAACATGATACTGTCTGGAGTTAAATTTAATTTGGTTAAATTTGCTTTGGTTTGTTCGAAGCTTAATCATATAATGCAGTGTATTTTATGAGTCATTTTTAATTGGAGAAGACAGAGTTAATGGATGGCTATTGGTAAGACAGCTACATTATGGAGCAGTTGAACTGTGTGGTGTCATAGCACTGCTAATTGTGTAATAAGTCATGAACATGGATTTTGGAATGAATCATGTGATGGGGAGAGGGTTGTTGTTTAAGGATTACTTGCTGTTCCATTGCTTAGATGACAAACTTTGGGGTTTTTTTTCATTTGCTCTGATTTACTTTTTAGTCTTCCTGTTCTCTGACTTGGCCTGGAGGGATCTGTTCATTTCAGTGCTGTTGTTAAAGCTCTTGACCATTTTTCTTAGAGTAGTTAGCATCTCAAATTGTGTTACACAGAGGTTGCACCAGTCTTTTGACTCTATCTCTGTGTAATGCAATAAAAGTATGTCTAATGGCTTTACAGTTACTGCTTTGAAACCAGTTGTGAGTGTGAGCTTAGAAAGTTCGGTTACTTGGTGAGTCTCCATCTCTCGTTTGGTTTCCCTCATTCACTACTGAATTGCAATGACAGCCTTTTCAGTGAGTGCTTATAGCTTAATATTTCTGTAAAGTGGCAAAACCCCTGCCAGCTGGCAGAAGCCTATGTTTTCGTCACCAGATAGAAGTCTGCAGGGAGGTGAAGTTGGGTGGTTGATGTGTTTTGCTGTGGTAAGTTAATGGTTTTGGACACCATTATTTCTAAGGTTCATTTTCCAACATGGTCACTAGAAGCATTTATTTGTCATCTTGTGCTTTGGGTGACTTAACTGGTGAATTCCATATCTGGTCCTGCAAAATGCAGTTTCCCATCAAGATCGTGTCATTCCTCCGAATGGCCATTTCCCAGGCAAAATGATGGGATTACAGAGAATTGTAATTGGCTTTGAGGCACTTTTCTGTTCAGATACTGAACAGATGACTTTGGGTTACTGGTTACTAGTCAATGTCTTCCGGATTGTGTGAGATGTTTGGGATCCTGTTAAGCCTCACCTTATTCTGGCTCAGTTTTGTATTGTGCATTGCATCTGCATGGTTCAAATAAATGCATTGCTTTGTGTTCATCTGTTTAGAGTCCTTTAGGAAGAAAGAGAGGATAATATTTTCTTGCTTCCATTTCATGTCACATTATCTCAGCATGAAAACCAGAATTCAATTAGTGTCAAGCCACTTTTATGCTTTTTATATCAGTTAAATAAACCCGTCTAAAATATGCTAAACTAGAAACAATGTTTTGATATTTAATAAAGAAAATATCAACTTGATTCAGATACTATTACTAATTCCTGTGCCCCTCAATTTCTTTAACTAGGTAGCTCTGTTTTGTCTGGCTTTTAATTCATGAAATAATAGAGGAGAACAAACTTTTTTTTGTTGTTTTTAACTGTTTCTATCTCTTTCTTGCATTTGTATAAACTAGTTACTGTATTTAACTGACTGAACAAACTAGACAAGGGTCATGTGCTGTCCTTATCAGCTGACGTCAGAATGTGGGTTTGCACTGCACCCAGTTCTTCCCTGAGCTTACCCAGCACTCTTGGTGTTTAAATGTTTATTTAAATGAGCTGCGTAGACTTTTTCACAGCTGTGTTCTTATTTCCAATATAATGAAATAGAAATTCCAGTTTGATTTCATCTTTAACTGATCAATATTTACTCCTGTGTGCACACACTCCTTGCATTTGCTCTCCAAACAAAAGTGACAGATGGGGGTGGCAGAAGTGCATGTCAGAGGCTGTAGTGGTTATACAGTCATTCACAGTTACCTCATGAAGATTAACAACTTTTATGTTTGATAGTGTGGGGACAAAGAAAATATATTTTACTGCTTGGAGAAGACTTTTGTGTGACTCTGGGATTTGTGTGGATTAAAAGCTATGTTGATGCTGATACTTTAATCCACAAATACATTCTGCATGATTATTCACTAGATGTAAGGATGGACCTCTTGGATTTACATTATTACACCTCTTGGTTATGCTTGTAAGTCGAAGCAACTCCTCTGTGTGCAGAGCTGGAGTCAGAGTACTTTGGGAAATTCAGAACCAACATTTTATTATCTTTAAAAATAACTGCTAGCAGAGTTTTCAACAGCTCAAATTAATATAGCAATGCAAAGGACAGAGAGAAAAGAAGCTGTGCTGTTTAACAAGGAACATGGGACCAGAGTGTTTTTGTAGCAGCAAACAGAGATACACAAGTGAAGAGTGACCTTGATTTTCTTTCTAAAAAAAATAAATCATCACTTCCTTTCTATGTGTTTACAAGTTATTTAGGTAGAAACTTACTAGGAGTATGAAGTTTATAATTAAGTATCCATGCTTTTCAGAATTGAGAAGCTAAAAACATGCTTGGAAAATATATTGTCAAGTTTCCAATGCAGGGAAAAGGGAATGAGTTGGTGTCTCATGATAAATTGCAGTGTCTAAAGTACAAGTTGCTGTGTATATTTTTCATTTTCATGAATTTATAAAGATAGTGTTTTGACAAAATGTGTATAACATCAGTGTAACAGGTAGAGTGAGAAAAGATGGAGTGATTACAAGCACTGTCTCTGAAGTACATGGTGAAGTTTTTTTGCTGTGTCTGTTTCTGAGCACTGATTGCTGGTTGCTGCTCTTCAGAGGTGTCCAGAGTGATTGCAGAAACATAACTCAGAGCTCAAATATGGCCAAGTGTTGCAATACTGTCACTTTCTGAACTACTGTACCGATGAGGATAAGCCGTTTATCAGGCAGCTGAGTTTGCTGTTTCTTATGTTAACTGTTCGAACTTCCATTTTAATAACGGTGCTTGTGATTTGATTTATAATCATGTACAGTTTCTTTGCTATAAAAAGGAGTTACAAGATCTGTAAGGAAAGGGTGAGGCTCTGGTGTGCCTGGGGTGAATGTACATCTGCTTTTATGTGTGGGTGAGTCTGAATCTAATCAAAATCTACTTTCATGCAGAGTTGGCAAGGTGAACTAACTGTCCTGAATGTGACTTTTTCACCTTGTCGCATTTTGTGTCTTTCAACCTAATTAATGACTCTTGGCAGATTTTTTTCCCCTTTGGGAAAGTGTTCAGAGTAGGTACAGTTTTCTATCTGAAAGTAAACTATGCATATGTGTACGTATAAGGCCCTTAATCAGTGTGTTGTTAGCATTGGATCAGTGAGTAACAGTGTAGAACCTGATCCAAGTTCTTGGATCATGTAAACTTGATACTAAGAGAACTTCAAGTCTGCATATAAAAGTATTCTTGGTTTTGTAAGGTATGTTACCAGTGGTTCTATTTTCTATTTATTATCTCTCATCTCTTTAAAAGGAGTGCAGAATAGGAAGACTTTTATTCTACAATGTGGTCGTGCACACCTTCTTAGGGCAGGTCCTCTACTACAGGAAGGACCAGTGGAGTGAGCATCATCATAACAATGTACACGGCATCTCTCCTTAATAATTGCTGCCTAGTACTCACAACTTGGTATTAGTTGTGAGTACCAAGTGTAGAATCTGATCTGTGTTTCCCCACAGGTGAAATCAAATGATTATTGTATGGCCACGTTTAAGATGTAGGACTTGAGAGAAAAGAGAGGTGGGTAGGACATGCAGGTATACCTGATTTGCAGGGGCTGTTGGTTTTGATGGTACTTGATGTCAAACATGGCAAGAACATGTGTTTTTGAGCATGGGTGTCAACAATAAATTATGACACCAGTTTTTGTGATGTAAAAATGCCCTAAAAGACCATAGAAGTCTCAGTGGTGGTAGTTTATGACTGCTGTTGTTGCTGTCTGTAGTTCTGGAATGAAGATGCAATTGAGGTAGCAGTGTTTGCTGGGAAACATAGGTCCTGTGTATTGTGAGGCTCCTCTAAATGGTATCTACATGGACTGTATATTTGAGAAAGGGATGTAGTAAGCTGTGGTATAAGGCTGTAGGCAGACCACTAAAAAATTGTGGAGAACCTGCTGTTGAAGCAAACAAAGTAGAAGCAACAGCTTGCTCACAGCAGAGCATTGACTCTAGAAAAGGCAAAAAATTGGAGAAGAGCCCAGTGAGCTCTTAGTTGTCAGTGGCAAGAATAAGTAAGAGGTGACAGAAATCTTAGAATCAATGTAGTAGCGCAGGAGAGTGTTGATTTGTAATTTTTCAGGGTAGTTTTTTTTTTTTTTTGCAGAAGAATAGTAAGTAATAGACAAATAGTACAAGCCTTTTTATGTAGGAATGGAAGAAGTAGCAGTTGGGAGGTGGGGGAAAAATGTCAAGGTTCTTTTACTCCGGAGTTTAAGGAAAACATTGCAAATGTAAAGCAGAAGAGTTGCTCTCCTGCAGAGCTTAAGTTGCAAGAGGCCTAGCCATGTGTTTGCTAAGGGTGGTAAAATGCAGTGCTGGACAGCTGTGTCAAGCAGCAGGGTCTGAGGACACTGTGGCCTTTGCTAAAATGAGAAGTTAAAGCCAAACAGAGAAGCCATCGCCGAGAATGAGAGTTGGGTAAGAATTCGGATGCCACAGGTCAGGATATTCTAGAAAAACTTGTTGGGCTCTCCTTAGGCTTTTCCAGAATAGCAAATGTCAGCAGTGCTGAAGTGAGCTGAAACTTAGGGATACAAGCACTAGAGGATGCCAGCACTCTCCAAGGGTTTGTTTCACTGCAGTTTCTCACCTGTACAAGGTCTTTGAATAACTCTGACTTGTTTTCTCTTTTTTCCGTGCTGTTTCCCTCTGTGGTTAATCTTTGAATTTTCTGCACTTAGAAGCAATGGATTTGAATTTAGGTGGTGGCTACAGTCTCAGTGCAGTTCTTGTTTGCAAATACATTCCAGAGCCAAACACTGAAGCTGTGATTGATGCTTCCCCCAGCAAGCACCTGGGTCAGTAGCTCATAAAATCCTGGTTCTGGAATGTCATTATCTGAATTATGTTGGAAAAGATCAGCAAAAGTTATGGGAGTCATCGATTCAGAGAACTTCGAGCTACAAGTGTACTCCATGTTATGACTACCAGAATAGATTAGGAGATGCAAATCTGGAAATATTTGCAGGTCTTAAATGTTGAAAAGAGGAATTAAATACTTAGTTATGTCTTCTTCATAATATCTTTGGAGTAATGGAATGAAGCTAATAATGGATCAGCTTAAACAGTATCTAAGGAAGTACTGCTAATGAGATAGTGCAGGTTGTGAAAGAGTTTCCTGAGGGAAATGAAGGCCCAGGCAGTTGGGTAGAGCTAATTTCTTTTAAGAAAGTCGTTACAGGAAGCTATCTTACTTGAATGGGAAGGTGAGACTAGTCCTGGGCAAATTTTAAGTGGCTGCTGTGCTTGCCATTCTGGCTTCAACCTCCTCTGCAGTGGTTTTAGCACAACTTTGTACACAGGAGAGAGAATAAATGGAGTATGCAGACTTTGAAATGGGATCTTGCTCTTTTCATGTATCAAGGAAGATGGATCAGGAGGGAGAGTCCGAAGTGCAGTGCTTTATCCTTGTGTTGGTGAGCAAGAAAACTGGAACAGACTTGCCCACTGCAGAAGGAGCTCCAAGGAGTTTCAGCCAAATACTGAATCCCCATTAACTAGCAAGTTAATGGCTTGGACTGACTTTATGCAAGTTTAATCTTGCATGAAACATCAGAGCTTGGGAAGCCCACATACAGCCTCTGCTTACAATGTGCTTATTTTTCTGTCTTTTTTTAGTGCTTTAATGCAGATGCTTCAAAAGTGTTTTTAGCCTGGGGGATTTGTCCCAGTCACGACCTTGTTTTGTCTATTCTTCAACGCTAGGGACTGGGACAAAGACCTTCCAGTGATAGTGGGGCCAGAGCACAGTGGCAGAATGGACACGTGTTGGGCAATGTAATTAAACTGACCTCATTTACAGTTTGTAATCCCCAAAATTTTATGATCTTAAGCATTTTGAACTTAAAATCCTAGCTTTAGAATAGCATTTCCCTGTTCGTTTATTTCAGTATTATCAAACATGTTGCCAGGTTACCTATGCATGTTAGGTCACTGAAATGAAACAATAAATTAGCTTCCAATTCTGCTTTTTCTTGAGAGCTCCCTGAGACCAGCAGAGAAAAAGGTAGTTAGTGTCTCTGAATTGTAGCTTTTCTGATGAAATGAATCGAGAGAAAGGTGAGTCTGTTTCTTTCTCAGGCTTTGTTTATTTGTAATTAAGGTCTGTTTTGAAATAAATGGGATTAGCACTCAGCTGTTTTAACCTAACTGAGCTCATGGACTTGAACACTCTTAGAAGTCTGGGTGTCTGAAAGGCAGGTATTGTTGGTAAGAACAGCTGACTGAATTGAAGAGTAAAGTCCTCTATTTTGCAGCAGCTCTGAGTACAAAGCCAGTGTTATTTACAGAGAGAGGGTTTTCGGAGTTATCTAACAGAAAGAATGTGTACATGCAGCATCTTAATTGCTGATAGGCTGAAGTTCTTACTGTTGAAGAGTCAGACACTTCAAACATTGGCTTTATGAAGGCTCTTCTCCAAAGAGTTTATGTTGTAAATACAAAGCAGTAGTGAGATACAGAAACTTGGAGTACACCCATCATTTTTGTATGCTTATACATTTTGAAAGATCTTTGTACTCAGATAACTGAAGTAATTTGTTGTTTTGCTGATAGGCTGAAGTTCTTACTGTTGAAGAGTCAGACACTTCAAACATTGGCTTTATGAAGGCTCTTCTCCAAAGAGTTTATGTTGTAAATACAAAGCAGTAGTGAGATACAGAAACTTGGAGTACACCCATCATTTTTGTATGCTTATACATTTTGAAAGATCTTTGTACTCAGATAACTGAAGTAATTTGTTGTTCAGATGTCTTCTGCTTGTCTCAGTAGAAGAAAAGAATGACATTAGAACAGCCTTATGGATTACTTGAGGGGCTAATAGGTCTATGAGGTAAGGCACAACTTACTGTTTTTCTGAATTTCTAATTTGAGGACTTCCTGCCCCAAAAGACAAGGACACTGCAGGGAAACAATGTGATTTCTTTGAATCGTGCTTTGCTGTACACAAGAGGTTAAGTCAATACTGTATAACTTGGGATAGCAGGGATAAAAGAACAAATTGGAAGAAACAAAATATTAAAAGCAAAATATCATATGGATTGAAGTCCAGGAGTCCTAGATAAACTTCATAGTGTTATAAGAGTTACAACAAAATTCCAGGATGTCATTCATATCATCCTGTTTGTGTCTGAGGTTATATTTTTTGTTGTTTCTGTCAAAGATGGGCATTTGCTACGTTTTCTTAAAGACTGACATCAGACAAGTGTAAGAAGGGGGTTCACACATGGCTATCTTAAACTTCAGCTATGCAGGACTAGTTCCTGCTGGTAAGATCATTGTGGAGCCTGATCAATATGCAGGCAAAGCAGAAAAGTGGCTGTGGAGGTAGTCTGCTAATTGAAGATTAAAGCTTCTCCAGTTTATTAGGAGATCATTGACCATAGCATGTGTGGATACAGTAACTTTTAGTTAGCCGTTGCTGTAAAAATTTGTTTGTGTCTACCCACCAGATCTGATCTGATTTGTTGGGAGGTAAAGCTACCTGTAATATGAAAAAATACAAATTTAAAAAGCAGATCAGGTACATGATGTAATGTAATGACCAATCTGTATGTGTTACCCCAAGTGTGCATAGTTTTCCCCAAAAAGCAGGATATCATTCAGCAGAAGACAGCACAAGGACACCTGTACGTTCATTTTCCAGGAGAGCCTTGCTGCTGTAGATTAAACTGCTGCCTTCCAGTGTTGTTGGAAAATTTATTCTTATGGCTAAAGGCATTTAATCTAGGATGTCCTTCATACAAGAACGGATATGTGTGTACTAGTATATAAACTTAGGGATTATTTCTGTTTCACGAGATGTACAAGATTTCCCCTGTGTCTGCATTCTCTGTCACTGGATTTATTGTTCTGGTTTCAGCTGCAATATGAAGAAAGTTCTGGGAGTAGCAGAGCTTTCTCTTTTAATTATTTGCAGAATTTACTAATGTTATTTTTTAAACTGGCATCACAGAAGGGAACATGATTATCATAATAAATCTAGTCTAGCAAATTAAGATTACATTGATCACAGAAAACCTTATGCCCACACAAAATGTGCTTTACAACAAAGTTCTCTTTTAAAGTACCTAATAGGTGTACAGTTTGTGTCTCCTACTGAGACACAAACACAATCTGACCCATAGAAAGCTGAGTCTCCAGGAGGTTTTTGTGCTGTTTTCTTGTCTGTCTTGGTAAGGTGAATCTTGAGAACTGGCACACCCAGAGCTTTTGAGTCTGTTGTCCAGTGTCAGATGGATTTGACAGCTCAGTAGAGGTCTCAAAGATAATGAAGATGTGCTGTTCAGAGAAAACAGACTGCTGTCAGAGTCCTGAATGAGGGCGAGGCTGTGACCCTTATCAGCTGTCACCGAATCCACCTAGAGCTCCCCTCAGATCAACTCTGAAGGACATCTGATTGCAGTTGTGCTGCTTGGTGTACAGTGTGTCACTGTTAACTTTTACACTCTACTAGTGTAAACATGGCTTCAGCCATTTAATTATGGGCTTGTAGGCATGTCAGTCAATACCGCGGGGTCGCTTTGAGCTCAGGATATGCTGTGCTATTGCCCTGCTGTGGAGACAACTGTGATTTTTATACAGTGTAATCATGTAGGACTGGTAAACCAAGCCACAGTGGATTCACTGAAACTTGTGATTAAATCAGATGGCTTGACTTGTTCTGGTTTTATGTCTCAGCCAACATTACATTGAAACTACTTATTATTGATGTTTATGGAAAAAATTACTCTAACTCAGAGGGTGATGAATATATTTTATTTACCGACCTCCAGATTTATGTTTTAAACTGCACCTAGATATGGAATCACATTTGTAAAAAATGTACTTTCTACAAATGATTTGATAAGCATCGAAGAAGTTTAAAAGCAAACAAACAAAATGAAAAACCACACCAAAAACTAAAGAAAAGCCTCTGCATAGGAAAGAGAAATTGTGTGATACTTTGGATTGCAACAACTTTACTTTGCTGTAGTTACAGAAAGTAACAAAGATTTTCTTGTTTTTTTGTTTGACTTTTTAAAGCATACAGTTGTATTGATGTTTCCCGCATAAGAGTTGCTCAGACAAAGGAAAGTGCTCTTTGTCTGTGTAATTTGATGGAACATCAGGGCAAATGTACAGTTAGTATGTTATCAAGCTACCAGAAAATGCAAGGTTCTTTCTGTGACACACTTTGTGCTGGTTTTCAGTTAAATTTACCTTGAATTCTCCTGTTCATTAAGCAACTGCCGTGCGTTCACTTTGTGACCCCATGCAACTGGATAGTGAACAAGCAGAGTGATGGGACAGAAAACATCTAACATTGTGCCTAAAATGTCAACTTAAGAAGTAGCAGGCACTTTGCTGAAAAGAAAAGCCATTGAGCTTGAGTTGCTTTTATGAATTCTCGGATGATGTTTTTGAGTAGCTGAAAAACAAAATCACACATCTGCTCTTCAGTATGATCCTCTTCCAATAGATATTCCATTAAGTGTCCAAAGTTAAGTGAATTTCCAAGAGTATAGTTTGCAGACCCTCCTATTTTGACACAGAGGGTACTCTGCAGGCAGTTCAGGTAGTGCTTGTGTCCTTGACTGTGTAGTTTTAGAGGTTTGCTGAAGTGATTATTTGAAACACTGGGAAAACTGGGACTTTCTGTCCTGTCATTTTTGGTTTTCCTCTCCCACCCCCCAGATGAAATCCATGTCATTCTTTCTGTTCTATTCTCAGAGTCATGTCTGACAGGTAATCACAACTGATTCCTGTCATATCAGTTTAATGGAAATCATAGTATCATGAATTTACATGGAGTAGGCTGTAATAAACGCTCTACTATCTGAATAATACAGAATGGATTAATTAAAAAACACTGTAACATAACTGAACTTTCCATTGAATGACCTCAAAGAAAGGAGCTTAAAGATGAACTTGGAAAAAGATCAAACAGATTCTGCCTGTCAGTAATGGGGCTGTTTGTGAAGCTTCTCTTGTTGATTTCTATTTGAGGTCACAGTGCTTTTCCATGCTCTTCTCCCTTTTCTCTGTGGGAGGATCTTCAAACAGTCTTGGGGTGGGTAAATGACTGAATGAACAGAGGTCATTAAAGGTTCCCTTGAAATCTGGAGATACTGCTAATACTTTGCTGTTTGTAGTATGATTTCAGCTAGATGCCCATGGAGATCCAAAAACTGCTCTAGTCTTTGCCCTCAAGGTAAGCAGGGAGTATAAGGGAGAGAGAGAAAGAAACTTAACACAGAGATGTCTGTGTTGGAACTTTTTCCATGGAGCTGCTGTGTTTTGATATATCTATATCTATATATCTACAGCTTTATATATAGCTATATATACATATATACAACTGATACAGCTTGGGGCAGTTCTGCATAACCCACATGGCCCTTGGCATGAAGAGAAATTATTAAAACGTTGCTCAAATAAAGCATTTTTCAAGTTATCCCATTACAAGACAAGGATACTAGTTCTTTTAAGCTTATCTTGGTACTAGTAGTGACATTATGTTATATTAAAATTAAGTGTCAGTATTATCTGAAATAGTTTTCCCTCTTTCTCATCTTCCCCTTGCAGTTACTTTCTGGATGATTAGCTGAATTGAGCAATAGTAGCGGATTAATAACAGCACTGGCCTGATTTATTTCCTGGTGTCTGTGCCAAGAAACTTGCCCCATGATCACTTTGTCATTTGGTTAAGGGCCATCGGATCATGGGTTACGAGTTTGCTTCCCTTGTGATCCTGGAACTCTACATGGTGTATGAAACAGCAGTGAGAAGAGCCTGGAGGCTGGCCCTCAGTGCTGTTGTGGGAGCAGATTGGGCTCTGGAGCAAGCAGGCTCTCCTAAGTCATCAAAGCATTAATTGTGAGCCAGTTTTGGCAGCAAGACCTTTTATGCTGCTTTCTCATGGGGGCTGGAATTTGCAGGAGTAGAGTGTTTGGTTTGTGGCTGGAGCTTGTCTCTAGGTGAGGTAGGGCTAGTGGTTCCTAAGGATGGTGGAGGAGCAGCTGCTTGCAGTAGGGTTCTCCTAGCCATGAAGGATACCCAGTGCTGCAATACAGATGTTTACAGCCTGAGCCTTTAATTAAGGTGGAACTTGCAATCAAAACTTCTTGAATGGGACTCACTCCCTGCCGTGCTGCATTAAATGAGTGCCTGGAAATAACTGGCATCATGCAAGCAATTGTTTTTTATGGGATGCTCTCAGATGCTTTATGTGTACTATAAATTATACTCAGCTGTTGCATATTAAAATGAAGCTTTAGCATTTGTTTCCTATTATTTTTTTTCACTTTTCTCAGGTTGGCTTATCACTTTGGATCATAGTATTCCTGTTCTAGGTTGTCCCTTCTACAAAAATGCAAAATTCTATTCATTAATTGAATTATTGGCCAGTGCTTTACAAGGCCTTTTTTCAACTTTGAAATCCTCATTCTTGATAATGTTTAGTAATATTATCAGTGTTATAAAAATATTAATTGCTGTAGGTGTTGCAGAATTTTTTATAGTTCATATATATGGGTGTTAGACTTTAAGCATTTTGTATCAGTCTTCCATTATGAATAGCTGTAGGAGAGTAATGTGGAGGGTTGGATAGGTCTGGAAAAGAAATCATTATTATTTCCCCTTGCACACTTCAAGCATGAAGAAATCAAGAGAAAAAAGCTGTAATTCTGGCCCAAACTTCTTCCTGCCTAGAGTCCTTACAAACTTCCTAGAGGAAGAAGGTTGGAGTATATATTTGAAGTAGATTTTCATACTAGCATTGACTGTTTAATTGGGCTAGATCACTTAGTACACCTTTGCTGAGCAAATAGCTACAGACATAGAGGAAGCAGGATGAATGATAGCCATCCACAGGCTGCATTACTGCAATGCCAAAGTCTATTTCCTTCAAAAAGAATACCATTGGAAACTTCTTCATTTCCCTGTTTATTATCAGTATTTTGGTATTTCAGTCTCTTCAGTGTAGATCTAGTAATTTTAAGGCATGCCTCTAACATTTTTCATGGTACATCTAAATTCAGTTGTGTAATGAATGCTGTAATTATTACAATTATATCTTTTATTAGCTTAGAAAATAACTTAATGTGTTGATATTTAATTAAGCACTTTTATTTGCCTAATCTTTATTCATTAATCTAGTTTTTTTTAAATGAGGTTTGCTTTTCTTTAGTATTTCTGCTGCAAAACTGAGTATGAAGAGAGGGTAGCTGCAGAGTCAGTTGGAGGAACACAGAGTTGGGTGATCCAGTGCACCATGGGGAAGAAACTGTCACACTAAGATCCTGAACCTACGTCTCCTGTTATCAGGAAGAGGTTTTTCCTTTGCATTTTGGGCTGGTGCAAGGGAATATCCAGTAGTCACTGAGATAGATACGGTGTGATATGGTAAAGCAGCACTTGATTGCTCTAAAGGCCTCTGCTCTCCTCTGCACCAGTCAGGCACACCAGTTTGGCAGATGACTTAGCAGGTGGTTTTGGAACAGGTGTGTCTGTTAGCATTTGGGGAGCAAGGGTTCATGTGGGGTGTGTCTGCCTTCTGGCTCTTTTTTTTCTCATGTGCATGTTGTTATTCATACGGAAGGTGTTGGGTGCTCATGGTTGTCATACAGGAGTAGCCTGTGTTGCTCTTATGACTAACTATAACAAAATCCTGTCTTAGCAAGCAGGTTGATACATGCTGGCTTTATATGCTAAGCTCATGATTTTCTATGTTATAGTTTTGAACATAGTCAGAAACAACTGATGTGAAATAGATATGAATGCATGAAAAGACTGCTGCAAAACTGCAATCCTTTTGTTCTGGGAAGCAACAAACCTGTGTAACACTCCCTTGGTAGGGAGTGCCATGATGTATCACAGCTCAAAAAATATGTTTGGTACCTCATTTCTAAGAGTTTTAAAATACAAGGAGTTTGTGATTTAAACATTTAGTTCCTGTTAACCTGGACTATATGGGTAAGTGGCAACTGCTGCTACTGAGGTGGTGGTGAGAAGCTGGGATTTATCTTGGAATGTCCTGTTTCACCCTTCCTTAGAGCCACATAATTGACTTCGCTGAGCTTTGGATCAGGGTACTTCAAATTAGCAACAGGCCATGTAAATTCAGCTCTGCAAGTCGACTCAGACACAGATTGCCCCAAGCTTCTGCAGTTTGTAGATGAAGGGATTTGGAGGTGAGCCCTAGTACTTCAAATATATCCCATAGGAAGAAATAAATATTGGTCACAGCAATTAAACAATGAAATAAAAATGATTTCACTTGATAATTGACTATGGCAAGAAACCTGATGGATGGAAATATGACTGTGGTATGTTTTATTTAATATACTCAAGTATCTCTTGTTTTTGCTTTTTTTCAGGGAGAAAGACCTTAATGCAAAGTTTATTATTTCAATGGAAAAAAACAAAACGACAATCACAAACTTAAAGGTGAGCAAAGACAATTTAAAAGCTATTCTAACTGAATGGCTGCCAAAATATGACTGGACAAAACAGAGGTGCTCACTTCCCTGTGTAGAGCAGCTCTTAGTTTTTAAAATACAGTGTTTAAGTAATCTTTTGGGGAAACAGGTTACACTGTTAACTTGCAGCACTGTGGTTTTCTGAAAACCATTCTGTAGCCTGTATCTCATCGGTTTTTCAAAGGTTTATTACTCTGGTTATGTAGGTGGAAGATGAAAGCCAGCAATAGAAGAGAGGTATGTGCCTGGTAGCTATTAAACCTCTGCTTCATCTATAGAAGTCTTCTGGAATTCCCATGAAAACGAAGTCGAAGTACCCATCACTTACTATAACATTTTATGGTATATTTTAGCTTTTCTCTCAGCAAGAGAAGTCATGCACAGCAAATAGGTTTTTGCAAGGCAGTTTCTAATGACAAATACATGAAAAGGAATTTCCATGTGTAGGAGTTGCAGTGTATAGTTTGTTCAGACTGATTTGGATCACAGTGAATATTGCTGAAGTATAGTGCCAGCTGCCATGTCTTGAGCATGATGATAGCCTTAAGCAGCAGGTATGTAACACCATTTTAACTATGACTCTACGTTGAAGTGCTGTTACCAGTGAAAAGGCCTCTCTGGCTCCTATAAATTATATGTGTCAGATAAGCCCTGATTATAGTAATGTCATATACAGGTCTGATGTAACTGAACATAAGTATTGTGACAAAAATCTACTGTGGTGTTAGGAGCAATAAACTAAACCCTAAATAATTCAAAAAAAAATTTGTGATGTTCCTTGTTGAAGGCATATCTGTTGTTAACTTTGTCAATGTTGTTGGAGTAATAGTCTAGCCTGTCATAAATTTCTAAATGTGTATAGCCTTATGTCAAGTTTGCATTCTGATTATTTACTGTCAAGCAGTTTTAATTACTTCATCATGATGTCTTGTACCAGCTCTTTTTTTTTTTTTTTAATAGGTACCAGAGGGTGCTACTGGAGACACAGCATATCTGTTGTTAACTTTGTCAATGTTGTTGGAGTAATAGTCTAGCCTGTCATAAATTTCTAAATGTGTATAGCCTTATGTCAAGTTTGCATTCTGATTATTTACTGTCAAGCAGTTTTAATTACTTCATCATGATGTCTTGTACCAGCTCTTTTTTTTTTTTTTTAATAGGTACCAGAGGGTGCTACTGGAGACACAGGACGGGAAAGAACAAAGACATTTACCTATGATTTTTCCTATTTCTCAGCAGACAGTAAAAGCCCCAGCTTTGTTTGTCAAGAAATGGTAGGATTTCTGAATGTTAATAATTTATCTCTTTCCTTTGCCTTTTCTTTGGCTTGAAAGCATTCCAAGAAGCTTCCTTTCATTGAAAGTGCTTCTTGTGTAATTCAGAAATTCCCTTGGTACCTGAGAGTTTGAATTTTGCTTCCTTTTCTGTTTTGCTTTTTTAACCTATCTAACAATGTAAGTGCTGTGTTTTATAATATAGCAGGCTAAATGCCTTCTTTCTGCTTCTCTTGTCTGATTTGTCTTGTAAGGTCAAGTTAGAAAACATCTCTGAGCGCTGCATTTGGTTTTGAAAAGCACTTTAGAAAAAATAATCACTTTGAAGAATCAAGCATATATCTTTAATTCACTTAGACAGAAACATTCTTATCTGGTCAAAGTGTTTGGTTTTTTTGTCCAAAAGTCTTGGTACACAGTGAGGAAGATTCTTTTTTCTTCTCTCTTGAGTATTCAGCTTGGGAAAGGACAAAACTGTTTGTCTTCCTGCACACTCAGAACAGAAAATCAAACTTGGAGCTATAGGCATTATCCAGATGAGCAGATGAACCTTCATTTCGTGTGAACGTTGAACCTTTCTGCTATTTCACATTCCTCAATAAATTTGTGAAGTGAATTGTGATTGCTGTCTTCTGGTTTTGTTTTGATGCTGTAACTTCAAGTAAGAGTATTTCTTTACCCTTAAAATAATGTGAGAGTTTTCTGTATGTCCTGTAAGCCAGTTGGGTACAGACCTTTTTGGTATGTACCTTATTTATTCTGGAACTCTCGAAATCAAGGATGGTATTGCTAACCCTAAAAGACCTCACAATTAAAAATAGTCATGAGAAATAGTAAGTTGGAGCCAATTTAAAATATTTATGGAAAGGGCAAGCTTTGCCATTATATATAATTACTAGAATTGATAGGGAATTTATACTTGAAATTTCTTTTTTAACCATCCATGTGAGTGATAGTTCCTCATATTTTCTGAATGCTTTTTTTTTATTTCACTGAGTTATTAGTTAGTTTCATCCAAACATTTGATCATGTATATTAATAAACATTCTGGATTGTTATTTCTTCATGATGTTCTTCTAAGTAGCACAGTTTTTGCTGTATTTTCTGAAATACCCAGAAGTACACGTTTATTTGGGCACTGGTGTAGAAATACCCTGATTTCTTCAGCACTGTGGCAAATGGAAGTAGCAGTGTACTTGTGTGCAGTGATTTGAACCTGAGTTTCTAGTGGGTGTTTTTAAGCACCCATTTGAGGCCATATGGCTTTGCTAGAACTTTAGCAAATGCTTTAAATTGAGCATGTGGCTTTGACCATGTATTTTTCTGCTCTGATTCTAATTGAAACTTAAGATTTTGGTCATGGGTTTGCAAACACAACAAATACTTGCCTTAAGTTTGCTTATGGAAATTGATTAGGATCTCTGTTTAATATTGCTTAGTGTCATGAAAATGCCTGTAATTCTTGGTGCTGGCTGATCAACATATTCTCAGCTCTTTATGATATAGATGAATACATCTCCATAGAACAGTATTAATGCTGTATCAGTGCATATTTGGAAAAGTCTGCAAAATGTGCTATGAAAGTAGTGCCAGAAATTCTTCTTAAGCACCAATTGTGGCTTAGGTTTATGGATATTTAGTTCTTGGATCCTTTAGGCAGCTGTTTCTTTACCTGCCTTTTGATACTTCTGGGAAGTTGTGTTAGTTAGACAAGGCCTTGTTAGAAGAACCACAGAAGAGAGTCACTGTGTGGTTAGGCTCTTGCTGTTACACTGGAGGTTATTTCCAGAATCTGAATATGCTGTGAAACAATGAAGTTAATTCTTGTTGAAACAGCCATCCACAAAGGAAAATGGGATGTGTTCAAATAGATATCCAAGTTAAATCCTGCGCTGATGTTCAATTTCCACATGTAAGTGATAAATTTTCTCTTTTCACGGTTTTTTCCTTATTGGTGCCATTTTGCCTCTCAGAGTGGGTCAGTATAACTTGCCCATGTCAGGAGTCTGTAGAGAAAAAAATAAATGAAAATGCCCATATAGTGATGGCTCCAGCAGCCTTGAGCAATGACTATTTTAAAGCTGTGAGCTTTATGATTTGTACTGATAGGATGCTAACAATAAATCCTAAACATGGCTTAGATATCTATGTTCAGTATCTTGCTGTTACAGAGTGTTCCACAACCCTGGACTGCCTCCTTCATCCTTACTGGCAAGAGTATGAACTTCTCTTGCTCAGCCACAAGAATACTGTTCAAGTGTTGCTTTAATTGCAGTGTGTGCAGCACATTGAAAACAAAAGGAGTGTTTAAACCATAGGAGTGCAATTTCTAAGCAAATGCTGCACAAGCTATTGTTTTGCTTGTGTTATTAATTTCATATTTAATCGAAAGACTTTGTAGTTAAGCTCTTATCAAGTTGCTGCAGAATTTCCAGTTTGCTGCACCAGTGGCATAGAAGTGCATCTTTCATTCACATTTGTCTTGCCATGGAATAAAATTGATCTTGATTGTTGGTAATGCCGTTGCCTAGTGCCCTTTGTTCATGATTGTTGTGTTTTTCCATTTGAAAGGGAGAAAAATAACAAGTAGAAGTTTGTCTAATACTGTATGCCTCATTAATATGCCTTGTAGATGCAAATTATGCTTTAGTATTCAAAAATTAGAGTAGGAGTGGCAATTTACCATGAAGTTACTTAGTTTGCATTCCTGGCAGAGAAACAAAGAGAATTTTGATGTTTACTGCCCTTCTGTGACAAACCAGTGTCCCATCCTAACCATGTCTTTTCTTCTAACTTGTATTTGGACAATGCTGACTGCAACTGTCCTATGTGCTACCTCAAATCACTTTGCAAGGTGTACACAAATTTTTAAGAGGGAAAATTTAGTTAGAACAGTAGTGCATAAAGACTTGGTCGATATGGTGAGGTGAAAACTTGGACATAGAGAAAAAGAGGGGAAAGAATAAGGGAGTTTGGCTCATCTTTATACTTTTCCTGTTTGAGACATATAACCAATTACAGGATTGTAACTCCTTTGCTCAAGGGAAGGTCAGGCGAAGCATTCCAAAGGCATGTTTGCAACTGAGGATTAGTGATTCAAGAAATTACCTGGCACTCCTTCCAGGGAGAAGCAACATGATTATAATGTGTGTGTGCCATTTACTATTAATAATGGTGTGTACTCCTTGGGTAGTTTAAACCACATATGCTGTGGATGAGTAGCCAAACTGTGTGAAGCATCTGTAAAACTTTTGAAAATCACGTCTGGTTGGGGAGACACAGATTTATATTTTGAGAGAAATGCTGCACCAAGTGTTACTCCTTGCCTAGTGGCCCAAGGAGGGGTATGGATTGAAATGAGGGATAATGATAATGAAATGTCAGGAATCTGTGAGTGGTACTGGAGCCGGTATTGCAGAGGAGGGTGGTGAAGGCATCTGGTGAGAGCTGAATTTATTGGTGAGAACAGAGTCCCATATTATGGGATGTGAAAGAGGGATTGTTACTGGCTTTTACATGTTGAGGGCAAAAGAGGAAGGGTTAGCTAATGAAAGAAGGTCACTTACTGTACAGAAAACAAATGCTTGTGTTTGCCAACCTAAAAAGTATTGGTATGTAAAACCCAGTTCAGGAGGAAATGCAGAGAAAATTGAGTCATGTTCTTACATGTGACTAAAGCAAAACACCAAAACCAACCAACCAAAACCCTCCAAAAAGACATACCAAGAAACTGACAGGATCACTGAAAACTTTCCTTTTGAGGAGGGACTGGACATTTGCAGAACATGAAGAGCTGGCAGAGATACAGAAAGTGAGTAGATGCTAACAATGAGGAAAAGTGAATGAAGTAGTTGAGATTGCTGAAAGAAATCAGAGATCTAGAAAAGAAGGGAGCATTTTTTGTTGTCAGACATGTCAAGTGGATCTCTGACAGAAACAGAAAGAAAAACATACCCTTGCAGTGCTGTAAATTAAATATGGTAGTAAGATTTAGTATTTTATTTGAAGTATTAATTTTTTCCCCTCTAGTAAATATCATTGTGTTTAACCACTATATTGCTGTAGTTTATTGCTTAACATTTGCTGTGCTGGTGGCAATTTTTTTCGCCAAGCTTCTGTTGACTTAAAAACCTTATTTTTTTATTTTTAGGTTTTCAAAAATCTTGGTACAGATGTGCTTAAATCTGCTTTTGAAGGTTATAATGCTTGTGTTTTTGCATATGGACAGACTGGATCTGGGAAGTCCTACACCATGATGGGAAATGCGGTATGTTGTGTTTTCATAGAATTATAGAATACCATCAGAAGGGTCCTCAAGAGTCATTGGATCCAACCTTTCTTGGCAGAAGCACAGTCTAAACAAGATGGCCCAGCACCCTGTCCAGCCAGATCTTACAAATGTCCATTGCTGGGGAATCCACCACTTCCCTGAGGAGATTATTCCAATGGCTGATGGTTTTCGTTGAGGAAAATTTTCCACTTGTGTCTAATCACAATCTCCCCAGGAGTAATTTGTACCCATTACCCCTCATCTTTTGCATGTGGCTCCATCTTCTTTGTAGCCACTCTTTAAATACCCCTAAGCCTTTTTTTTTTTCTCAAGCCTGAACAAAGACAGTTCTCTGAGCCTTTCGTCACATGGCAGCTTCCCAGTCCTTTGAGGTCATCCTTCTGGCCATTCTCTGGACCCTCTCCAGCCTGCCCACATCCTTTTTTTTCTATAACAGGGACAAAAGCTGGACGCGGTACTCCAGGTGTGGCCTGACAAATGCTTAGAGTGGAATAGTGACTTCTTTATCTCAGCCCTTGTTGTTGCAATGCTCTTGTTCGTGCAATCCATATCCTGGTGAGACACTGGAACAGGTTGCCCAAGGACGTGGTGGCTGCCCCAACCCTGGCAAGGGTTCAAAGCCAGACTGGATGTGGTCTTGAGCGACCTGATCTAGTGAGGCGTTGTCCCTGCCCATGGCAGGGGGTTGGGACTAGATGATCCGTAAGGTCCATTCCAACCCTTAAATTCTATGATTCTATGATTCTGTTGGTCTTCCTTGCCACACTGTTCATTCATATTGACCTTGGTGGCCCCAGGTTCCTTTCCACAGAGCTGCTTCCCAGCTGGGTTGATTCCAGCCTGTGCTGCATTCCTGGATTATGTTTTCCCAGGTGCAAGACCTTACATTTGTCTCTGTTGAACTTTATGGCGTTCTTGTTAGCCCACTCTTCCAGCATATCCAGGTCTTCCTACAGGGTGGCTCTTTGTTCCGAAGTGTAAACATCCACACTAAGTTTGGTATCATTGTCAGACTTCCTGGGTTATACTTGATTCGGTCATCAAGATTACTTACAAAGATATTGAACAGAGTCAGGCCCTGTATTGATCTGTGGGGGTCCCCACTCATGAGAGGTTGCCAGTTTGATAAGGAGCTATTTGCCACCACCCTCTGGGTGCAGCCTGCCAGCCAGTTCCCACCCACCACACAGATCCCTTGCCTAGACCATAGCACATCAGTTTCTGTAGGAGCAGGCTGTGGGAAACCATGTTGAAAGCCTTGGAGAATTCCAGGTAGACAATGTCCACTGCTTGCCCCACATCAGCTGAGCAGGTGTATTTTTTTATTCTGCAGCAATGAATTGAAATTATTACAGGGGCATGTTTTTATGAAATTATTAATACTGCTGCTGTCTGAATGCTACTGACCCCCCCTTGTGTCATACCTTATAGTAGTAATCAGAGGTTTTGGAAGCTGTTTCTTTTATAGTTAGACACTTACCTCTGGAAGAAGTATATTTAAGTGATGCTGTGTTATGTTGAACAAAACCCAATCATTTTTGCTCAGTAACAGAACCAAAAATTTCAGGTGTTACTGCTGATTTTCTGTGTCCAACTCGAGACAAAAAAAATATACTGATTTTGAGAATGTGAATGATCAGCTCTTTCTGAAGAGATGTGCTTTTCAGACCTCTTTTGAAAGGTCAGAAGATTAAATAGGCCCTTGACCCTGTTTAGAGAAGGCTGTCAGGTGAGGAGCAGAAACTGGGGATGAGCTAAAGGTCTGTTTCACCAAACCCTTATGAGATGATCCAGTAAATTTAATTTTAAGGATTAAGTCCTGTTGAGCACTCCAGTGAAGACTCTGGAAGACGAAGGTGTGATAGGAGTGTTTGGCAGTTTGTGAGTAAAGGGTGGGAGTGGTTTTTGCAGTTGCCTCCATGACTGTCCAAGGATAGAGAGAACCCACTGAACTGCTGGGAGTGGAGCCGTTTAAACAGGCTGACTGATGAAGCCTGTTTGCGGAGCAGCCTCTGCAAATTTCATTCTTTAATCCTCAGGAAAAGAAATACATTGTGTCTTCTCCTAACAGAATTGGAAAGGGGAATATTGCTACTTGTTCTTCCATAGGCAGATCACTCTTCTGAAATGTAGTAAGATTGGGTACTCTGTACCTCTTCTAGCTTAGGAGAGTAAATTAGCTGTAAATCTTTTTCTTTCAGTTGTCACAAAATAAGTAGCTTTCTATTTAACTTCAATATCGTAAGCAGAATAGACTTTTGTAACCAGAAAAGATCTTATGACCTAGATGTGGATTTCTATTTCAGAAATTTATAAAAGTGACATTTTTATGAGACTGCCTCACTATATGTAATGACTGTAATCATCAAGACATTTTGCAAATGAATAGGTGCTGAAGTTTGTTTGACACTATTCAATAATAAAGGTCTAATCTTCTTGCCATGATACATAAATACTTTAATCTGGCTTTGTACAGAGCGTGTATAAAATATACTCAGCTGGCAGGTTAAATGCTTGAAAATTGATGGCCTTGTCAGAGAGACTACAGTGCTATAAGAAAACTTGAATTGGAAATAAATATTCTTTTTTCCCTACTTCTCCTTAAAAAGTCTGAATTCTGTTCTCATTCTGCTTTCAATATCTGCTGTTCTTGGGTCCGGAAGACTTCTTCTGCAGTTCCGTATGCAGCAGTCATTTCAAGAAATATGTGGACCAGTTAGAATAAGTCTTCAGCAGAGATATTGGAATGAGCAGAGATCTACAAAATATGATCTATCAGGAAAGTCAGACTTGCATATGCAGAGAAGAGAGGGGAAGACTATGGGGCAATAAAAGTCTTCCAAGATGTGAAAAGCTGCTGCAGAAAGGAAGGGAATAATTTGTTCCCTATGGTCAAGATAGATGGGTAAAAACCAATACATGTAAATTGCAATATGGTTAGATAGCGCAGAAGGAAAAAAGGCTTTTAATGAGAAAATTCAGCTCTGGAGTGAACCATTTTTTTTTTGGTTTTCCAGTTTCCATGACTAGAAACTCTGTAGCCCAGAAAAAAAAGTCAGAGATGTAGCTGATCCTGCCCTGGAGCTGTAGAGGGTGAAAAGGGAGAAAATGTTTCAATATATTTTCTAATAAAGAGTGTACATTCTATAAGATTTACATTTTCCTGATATAATAGGAAGAACACACAGTTCCCAGATTTTCTCATCACTATATTGCTATGGTTGAAGTTACTCAATTAGAGCTAGAACTTCCTATTTTAAGCCTCTTTTTGCAGTTGCTAAATTATGTCAGACACTAATGATTTGCCTAAAACTTTGTGATGGATCTTTCATGTGTTTTTCCTTAAGCTTTAATTAAAACTATTCAGGTGCTTCCAAGCATGAGATTAAAGAAAAGGTTTTTTCATTTTCCTGTGTTTAAATTAAAAAAAAATAAAATGTATGTGGGAATTTCTGACATTGGACCCTGAAACTTTAACTGGATGTAGAAATTGGTAATTGATATATATTGGGAAAGGCTGCTTCTCTGTTACCAGAGGCAACTGTCCCAAGAAATGTCTGATTAATCTGCAATCCACAAAATGTAGGAGTTTTTTTTTTTAACCCAAGGTGCAGTCAGGTGAAGAACTAGGTATGATAGGAGGAGAGAATAGGTTATTATTTCCAAGAATGGAGCCTGGCGTGAGAAGGAGAGAGAGGCTCTGATTATGAGGAGGGAGAAGCTGGAAAAGTGAGGGATAAAATGCAATTACAAGAGATAAGAGTGGGTGAATTAGGACTTATATCTGGGCAAAGGAAAGAGGAAGGCGAGCTCAGAGGTGGTACCAGGAAGAAGATTGCTGGGACAGAGAATGCAGGGGGAATAAGGACCGATGGACGAGCATGGGAGCAGACTGAAGTGAGCTTGGGCAAAAAAGGATTGGATTTTATGTGGTGGTCCAAGTAGAAGAGAAATTTTTACCCATGGAGCACTTGCAGTGCCAGAGTCTGGTGCAGGAGAGTCCACTGGCACTGTGTTTTCCTGTTGGCAATCTCACCAGGCAAACTCTTAGGTGCCTGGGCTATGTTCATGTTGGATGTTTGGCCGGGCTTGTCCTAATTTGCCTCCTACTTCATTACAAGGCCCCTGACTCTAAGCACAGGAGCATTTCTTGCCTTGGCAGTGAGTAGAATTAGAATTAGTCCATCGCATCAAATCTCTTAGGCATTTTTGGGCTGGAGGCAAATTGTATCTGGCAGACTGTTTTGTAAGCTGCTTCTGAGTCTGGAGCCCTGAGCCCAAAGCTCATCTGCATGTATGTGTCCTCTCCTGTCATTCCTGGGAGCCATGGCTCTGAAGGAGTGTTACCTGTGGTCTTCCTGAAGCGATGGAGAGGAGGAGGTGTGCTCAGCAGGTAGCTGATCATCTGTCTAATCAGACTTGTTGGGAATGGGACAGCTGAGAGCAGGCAGCCCCTTGTCAGAAGAGACCAGAGCTGTGTGGCCCTCTCCTGCTCCTCTCTGCTGCTGGGAAAAACCCTGGCTGTGGCTTGCTTCTTAGCTGGGAAGGGCATTCCCTGGAGCAGTAAGATTGCTGCGTGCTGTGTCTTAGGCATCTGAGCGATGCTAGCTGCTACGTCACAGTCTGACACTTGTTTGATGTCTGTGGTGGAGCAGCAGCCTCACTGGGATGGAGCTTGGTTCTCAAGTGCCAGCTTAACCAAGGAGATGACATCCTGCTGCTGCTGTGTTAGCTGAGGTGGCAAGGGCCCTGTAATAGATAGTTGCAGCCTTGTTAGTAAACCATGTAGTCTGTAGGGATCTGTGAGTAGGAATAGTTTTTTATTCTGTTTGCTTTATTAAACCAACTGAGCACTTCATACATAAAAACTTTAACTGCAGGGTTGAACAATGAGAAGTTAAGTCCCAAATTTTATTTGGCTGCTTTCTGGGATGCAGTGAATGTAAGTTTAATTTGGTTATTGCCTCCTAATTTATCCAGAGGACCTGCTACGTCTTTCTAGACAGGAAGGACTGTGAGTTGGGGATTGGGGGTTTGAACTAGAATGGCTCTTGGATACATATATATATGGCTCTTGTCCCGTTCTCTGCAGTTGTTGCCAAGTCCATAGTGACTTGAGACAGAAGCAGTCAGATTAGTGAGATAAAGCAGTCCATGTGTTGCTCTGAGGAGCCAGTTTCTGCCTTAAGCAGTTAAGATTGTTCAAACTGAATGAGAGGGACAAAACATGGCCCAATAGCAAAGAAATGGAGCTGATGTATACATTCCACACACAGAAGGATTAAAGTGCCAAGGTGACTGCAGTTAAATGAAGGGCAAGAGAGTATTTATTGGAAAGTTTTGATTTTTTTTCTCTTTTTCTGAATGCTGAAACTTTCAACTAGTCATCTTGGATTTTATTTTTTGGAATATATTGTGCCTGCGTGTATAGCCTTGGAAACAAGACTTGTTGCTATTGCAGGGTGATGCAGGTTTGATACCTCGAATTTGTGAAGGATTATTCAGCAAAATAAATGAAAAAACAAAGCGGAACGAGGCCTCCTTTCGAACCGAAGTCAGGTAGGTCTTGGCATGTTAACAGCTTGCGTGTTATCAAACTTGTTTCAGTTACAACCACCCTGTTTCACTTTATCTCTGAGAAGAGTGTGTGGTTTTCAAAAATAACTTTCTACGCTTGGCCTCAGCCCTGTAATTGATTTTTGCTGGCAGTCGCAGTCATAATGCATAGTACTTGTAACTTCGATCCAAGGGCTGTGCACTTGGCTTCATTTAAATGAGAGTGAAAATGCCATTTCTACTGGTCAGCGTCTTCCTTGTTTTTACTCTTTATTTCAGGCTGCCTTGCAAATGTCTGCTTTCTTTCTGTTTGCCTCTTGCTTTTTTCCTTATGGTGCAATACCTTGTAGACGTTACTATCTTAAGCCAACTTTGCATCTGTTTGCTTTCTCCAAGCATCTTGCTTTCAAATGCAGTGTTAACGTGCCTTTCCTTTTTTGAAGGCTCTTGAATCAGTCAGTGGTTTTCTAATCTTTCAGTTACCTGGAAATTTATAATGAACGTGTGAGAGACCTTCTCAGACGGAAGTCATCAAAAACCAATAATTTGCGAATACGAGAACACCCAAAAGAAGGGCCATATGTTGAGGGTAAAAACACTTCCAGTGTTTTACACTGCATATTTTATTACCTTTCTGTATTCTAGAATATAATGTCTGTTTTCATGGGGAATTTAATATTTTAAAGTATAAGTGATGATGGATACAGTGCTATCCTTTGGTAAAAAGCTTTAAAGGAATAGCCTCTCATTTTGCATCTCTACTTCCTTTCTCAAATCTAATATTATTACACAGTTTTTAATCTGTAAATTTATAACACATTTTTAAATAATGTTAAGAGATGCAATTGGTTTTAATAGTTTGTTGACTTTAGTTTATAAATCTTAAATGTTTAGATGAAAAGAACCTATTAGGATCTCATTGTCTTGATCTGTTCTCTACCAGGGAAGGTTCATGTCTCTTGTGGGATTATGCTCATGTTATTGCACTAAATAATTTAGTAAGATTGCATATTCTTTACTGTAATTGTGTAAGTTGTCCATTGCTTACATGAGGCCTCATTCCTTAAGTGATGAGTATGACAGTAGACACTAATTGAAGCAATAGGTAATTTGAATTTTGAAGGTAACTTGAATCTTTTTGTAAAGAAAATCAAGTGCCTGTATGAGCATATTATAACACTCTGCTTTTCTTTAGACTTGTCTAAACATTTGGTGCAAAATTATACTGATGTTGAGGAACTTATGGATGCAGGAAATATAAATAGGACAACGGCTGCAACTGGAATGAATGATGTCAGTAGTAGGTCACATGCCATTTTCACCATCAACTTCACTCAGGTAACAAAACCAAACTCCTTGGAGAGATTTGAAATGTTTCCTCAGAGTGCAGTGATCTTTTTGCTTATGTGTAGTAAACCTCTTTTGTAATGACTCCTGTTCTTCATTGTTGTATTGGGGGGGCTTTTTAGACAGCCCATGGATAACCTCCATGATGAAGAGAAGGTAGTATAGAGGTGATTTGTTCTCCTGATAGAACTTTGCATGTCTCCCTGCAATAACACAGACACACACTCCCATGCACCCTCTGTTCACTGATGGTGAGCTGTTCATTGCCAGACTTTCAGAAGAGGACAAGAGGCAGGCAGCAAAACATTTTGTTCTACTGCTGTGCTGTAAAAATAAAAGGAGGTTTGAAACAGGACAACATGAGTTGATTTATATGAAATAAGATAGGAACTGGGAGGAAGCCACAGTTAAAATCAAAAAGTTGCAATTGCAACTTACTTGTACTGGGAGGTGGGGAAGAAATAGAGTGTAAATGTGTCCACGGTATAACTTGTTCAAAGCTAAGTATAGTATAAAAGTTGCAATCTTAATAAAATGAATGCAGCACATGTTCATTGTGCCTCATGTAAATTCCAACTCACAGTGTCACTGCTTGTCTGTAAGTGACTAGGAAGTAGCAAAGATTACAATTTAAAGAATTAATGTGGGAGTTATGCTGCAATTCGTTTTCAAATGCCTTTTTATGGCATCTCTAATACACCTGTCTTCTGAAGCTCTGCTATTGTAAACAAGTTAAATTCAGTCATGTAATGGAAAAGGCCACTGAGTTGGATTCAGTAAAATTCCAGCGTTTCATAGCTTAACATACTTTTCTTTGTATTTTTTTTCTGTAGGCTAAATTTGATTCTGAAATGCCTTGTGAAACTGTTAGCAAGATTCATTTGGTAGATCTTGCTGGAAGTGAGAGAGCAGATGCCACCGGTGCCACAGGGGTTAGGTTAAAGGAAGGAGGGAATATTAACAAATCTCTAGTTACTCTGGGAAACGTTATTTCTGCCTTAGGTAAGTCTCTGATTTTTGTGCTTGTCTGTCTTGGGTATTTTTTTAGTCATTAAATACCTTTCTGTTTATTTCCTTACACAAATAGTAGCCTAACACATGCTGTTTGTGAAAATGAATGAAAATACATAATTGCTGTTTTTTTCTACCTCCACATCACAGCTGATTTATCTCAGGACGCAACAAATCCTCTTTCAAAGAAGAAACAAGTATTTGTGCCTTACAGGGACTCTGTGTTGACTTGGCTGTTAAAAGATAGCCTAGGAGGAAACTCTAAAACAATAATGATTGCCAGTAAGTGTTTTTAAATTACTTTTTTGCATCCTGAACAGTTCATGCTTAATAGGAGTGCCTGTAAATATTTAGATGCCAGATGTTTTGTTAAGGCAGAATGTTATTTACACATATTAATGATTTCTTTTTTTCTGAGCTTTCTAGTAACACTGTCTTTACTTACACTGTGTAGATGCACAGTAAAGTAAATGCACACAGTGTTTTAACTTTTTGTCTAAATTTATTTATGATCAGTCATCTTGTAAACATGATTTCCTTTTTACTTGTAGGAAGCTTTGTAAGGATCACTTGATTTAAAACCATACCTATGGCCTATGTACTGCAGGTTTGTCAGCAAATTGGAATGGGAATTCCATTCCCCCCAAAAAACAAGTGAAGTCAGTAGGATATTTAAGGGGAGGTGAAGATTTTGGATATTGGCAATCATGGAATCATAGAATGGTTTGGCTGGAAGGGACTTTTTAAAGCTCATCGAGTTCCACCCATCCTGCCATGGGCAGGGACACCTTCCACTAGAGCAGGTTGCTCAAAGCCTGATCCACACCTGGCCTTAAACACTTCCAGGGATGGGGAGTCCACAGCCTCTCTGGGCAACCTGTGCTGGTGTTTCTTCACCCTCACAGGGAAGAATTTCTTCATAACATCTGATCTATATCTCTCCTCTTTTAGTTTAAAACTAAGCTTGTGTTAGTTTATGTGTCCCTTGTCCTATCACTGTCTGCCTGTGTAAGAAGTAGCTCTCCTCCTTTTTTAATAAAACCCTTTTAGGGACTAAAAGGTTGCAGTGAGGTCTCCCTGGAGCCTTTTTTTCCCCAGGCTGAACAATTCTCTCAGCCTGTCTTTGTAGGATGGGTGCTCCAGCCCTCTGATCATGTTCATGGTCCTCCTCTAGACCCACTCTAACAGCTTCACACCTTTCTTGTGCTGAGGACCCCAGAGCTGGATGCAACACTCCAGTAGGATCTCATGAGAGCAGAGGAGAGGGGCAGAATCACCTCCCTGGACCTGCTGGCTACTCCTGTTTTGATGCAGCCCAGGATGGGGATGGCCTTCTGTGCTGCAGGCTGCAAGCTGTTGGCTCCTGTCCAGCTTTTCATCCATGAGAACCCCCAAGTCCTCCACAGGGCTGCCTCCAATGAGTTCTCCCAGTCTGTACTCATGTTTGGGATTGTCCTGACCCAGGGGCAGCACCCTGCACTTGGACTTGTTGAACCTCAGTAGGTTTACTTGGGCCCATGTGTCAAACTTGTCCATGCCCCCTTAGGTGCGAAGAGCAGAGCAGCTCTGAAATT
>NW_008653277.1:30430-61204 GCF_000695815.1 Acanthisitta chloris
CAGTCCTCTTTGGGGAATGAAGGGAGAGCAGAATCAAGGGAATAAAGTGCATTAGATCAAATTCTGGTTCTTCAGCCACTTTGTGGCAGTCAAATTCTCTGGATAGCACTTCCTTGTTGCATGCTTTTGGGAATGTTTTTTGGAATCTATGCCACTTGTTTTCCTCAGGCTCTTTATAGCAGTGCCAACAGAAGATTGTGGACCAGACTCTGCTTTGGTTTTCTGGCTGTTTAAATAACAGTGTGCCGGCAACACGAAAAGTTTTAGGAACACAGTGAGCTTTCAGTGCCTGTACTAATGATTACAGTACCAGCTTCTTTTCAGCTGCTTCCTCTTCCATTAGGGATGCTTCTGCTAGGGAGAGCCCTGATGGTTGATCTTTTCTCCAACATGAACACTTCTGGTAACGTGGTTGAATTGCTTAACAGAGCCTGACAAGCTGTCTGGATATGTTTGGCCTGCCTTTTCTGTACGTAGACACAAGAAAAGCAGGAAGATAATTTCCAACTGTAGGAAAGGCTGTTATAAAAATACATCTGGTTCTGATTTGTCATATTTCTATAACTTACTGTAACATCCTTCCAGAGAGAGAATAATTGAGTAGTGGAGAGGAGACAGTAGATAAAGCAGGGAAGTGATAGTGTGAGCTAGGGGAAGTACAGTCTGTTGCCACCTGCATCTCCCATGATTCAGGGAGTCTGCCACAAAAAGGATATTTATTATTATTGAGAGAATGAGAAAGGACAGAATATTTTAGTTGCTTCATTAGATTTTTAGATGTTCTCATTGTCAGATTCTCTGGGTCTCTTGTTGAGTTTGATCATTAAGATTTCTGGTCCCTCATCATTTCTGGATGGTGTTCTCTTCTGTGTTTTTGCTCATCTGTTTGGGTGCACTAAGTATCTTTTTTAATTTGGAACACTATATACATTGTTAGGCAAATTAAGTGAAGGATAGCGTTAGCACTTCCATTTAAACTCCATTGTTTTTCCTGGTTAGGTTGCTTGTAAAAATCATAGTGTTTTCTCTTGCTGCATCAGATAGCTAACAGTTCTGTGTGCTGTCACATGCCTGCAGCTCAGCAGAACAGCTAGGTTTGTAAATTACAGCTGCTCTTCTCTTGTTTTGGATTTCATGTCTATTTCTTTTTGTTTAATGCTGTTTAATGTACCTTTAAAAGTACTGAACTGTTTTATCTGAAATGTCTTTCCCGTTCAGTGATTGCATTGATATTTGTAAAATGCTCACTATTTTCCTCACCATTCTTGTAAAAAAATTACAAGAAAGCCTGTGAAGTATTCATATACGACATTTCTGCTTACCAGAGAAATGTAAATGTTAAGTAGATTGACAGCAAGACTTCTTTACAGCCCTTGATTGTTACACCTGATTATTCTAATGCACTATTCTCATACAGTGTTTATTTATGCAAAGTTACAGTGACGTGAAAGCAGTGGAGTTAGGTGAAGGGTTGTAACAAATTGTAGCCATACTGGTTAGTCGTGTATTTCTGTCTCTTCGTCCTCATGAAGTTTATCTGACTTTAAAAACACAGACTAACTTTAGTAGATGAAACATAGGGTGCTGGATAAACTGTTTCTGATTTCATCTCCTTAGCTATTTCACCTGCTGATGTCAATTATGGAGAAACTTTAAGTACACTTCGCTATGCAAATAGAGCCAAAAACATCATCAACAAACCTACTATTAATGAGGATCCGAACGTCAAACTGATCCGTGAGCTGAGAGCTGAAATAGCCCGATTAAAAGCCCTGCTCGCTCAAGGGAATCAGGTTAGCTTTACTTGGAATTTATGTGTAATTTTCCTGGAGTTATAACATCTATTTCTAGAATGTAATGAGATAATTATATTTCATTATATTGATTTGTGTAAACAAGCTCTATAAGGCTATGAATGGAATATTATTTTCCTGATTGAATCGGTTTCCATACGGCCAGCAGATCACCTCTTTTAACATAAGGGGGGAAAAATTGTCATCCCCAAGCTTGTAGCTTTTTCTTAATATAACCAGAGCTTGATTGCAATGTGATGTGGAACAGGTAGTCACCACAGCATAAGCAAATTGAGCTGGAACATAATTCCTGAGTCTAGCCTGATGGACTGGAGAGATACATTATGTAGTATCTTAAAAGAAGGTTTAAATTATTAAAGATGTATATATAAAAGTGCAGGATTATGGATGAGTGTGAACAGTACATTTTATTTGTGTTTGGCTGCACAGTACATAGTAGTCATGTATGAAAACACATCATCATGCTATGATTCCCTTTTGCACAGTTCTCCTTGTTGTTCTGTCAGTATGAGCTGCTATAAGCATTTGCTGCACGAGTTCAGTTAGATTTAGTTTATCCTCTGTTCTCAGGATAGTGAAACCAAGCTAACAATAAGGTATGTGCAGTTGGCTCAGGCCAGTTGCCTCTTCTACATGTCACTCAGGACTGTTAGATTTCATACTTGACCAAATATGATTTGGAAGTATCTGAAAAGATACTTCAGATTTGTTTCTAGAACTATCTAGTTCTATTTGAGATGGGCTGTGCAATGTGAAATGTCAGTTCAGCATAGACTTTTATTAATAGAAGGCTAATACTTCAGCTAGATTTCATGCTATAAAACATTTGCTGAAAAAAGGGGATGGGACCAGAGTTGGAAGCAGAAATATTTATTGTTGATGATTGAAGCAGAGAGCTCTGCTTTGTTACAAAGAATTGGAAAATTCTTTGTGGGGTTGAATTACTTAATTATGCTTGTGTTTCTCCCATATTCTTTAGGAGGGGAAAATTAATTTATTTTCAAATTATGATTTGATTTAGACTTGGCAAAGTAGATGTAACTTAGACGCCTTTGAAGATTGAATGCTTTGACCTAGTTTCAAGCTGTAAAACAGTGGATATCACAAAATAAATCTGGTTCGGTGGTAGGATGTGATAGATGGCTGTGTGGGAGACAATAGAGAACTTGCTTAAGATAATTGAATTTGTGATGCTTGATAAAACAGCAGGTGGTGTGTTATGTATGCACAGTAGAATATAAATCTGTATAATTTCTTTTGTGATTTTCCATTGTATTCCCAGAATACTGTATTGCAAATGGTTCTGTAGGGCTGACAATACTGTTTACCAAAATACAGTGCTGGATTCAGTGTAGGTCATAGGGCAATGAGTAGTGCATGTATGTGTGTGTTGTGTAGTGGTGTTTCACTTTTAAAGCCAATGACTTTAATATATAGTTACTAAAGATAAGCAATATACATACATATTACAGCAAAATGGTTAGCTATTCATGCGTAACAAATTTTCATGTTGAACAGAAATGCAAAGGGAAATGTATCAGCAATTACATGCTATAAACCTATGTCTGGTTTCAGTGTCTGCATGGGTGTCACTGTGTGTGTACATAGCAAGTGAAAGTAATACTCTCAAACCAATTTCTATTTGAAATATGTGCTTTGACAAGGTTTTGATTTGTTTACAGTATTTCAGTAAAGTATTTTGTTTTGCTTACAGTATTTCAAGATAAAAATATGTCTATTGAAGTTAGAAGACTTTGTGCTAAGCAATCAAAGAAGTTGAACAATTGAAATTAACTTGATTCCCACAGAAATTATTACTTTTTTCTTTCTTTTTGACTGGATGTTTACTTTTTTACAATTTTAGATTGCACTCTTGGATTCTCCAACAGCTTTAAGTATGGAAGAAAAGCTTCAGCAGAATGAAGCAAGGGTGAGTTATAGTGTCATAAAACAGCTTTTAAACAACAAAAAGAGGAAGGGTGGGTAGTCTGGATGCAAGAGTATTGGTAATTTTCAGGCTTTCTTGAATGCACAGCTGAATTTTCTCCCACCAAAAAGCCTTGATGGTTAAAAAAAAAAGTGTGAACTTGTAATTTTGTTATCCTAGTAATAGAAGATAAAACCATAACTAAGAGCAAAATACATCTTTGATATTTATATAGCAATTCTATTTAATGAAAATATTTATTCCCAAGCCAGCTTGCCTCACTGAAAAAGTGTGTTTGTAAATAGACTTGAGAGGGAAAAGCTACTAAATCACAATAATAAGTAGCAAATAATCACAGTAACAAAATACTCAGTGTGTAGAAAAACCAGTTAAGGATTTATGGGAAAAATGGTCAAGTCTTCTGTGCTTTCAAGTAATTAATAGCTTGTGTTGTGGGGTAGGTTTTCAGAAAATTTCAGTATTTAAATCTGGTACGTATGAATATGTTCAGTGCCTAATTAGCTGTCTTTTGAGGGAAGAGTCTGAGATTTAAGTGTACTTCATAGTATTACTGGAAGAATTTCCCATTTTAGATAATTCGCAGTGTCCAAAAGAATATAGATACCACATTACTCTCATTTCTCTGACTTGCAGTCTTTTATTCTTCATTGTATTATTCTATGTTAATTCTTTTCTATACACTTGCATGCTTGTAAAGCTGCTACAAACTGGTTTAACAAAGTAGGCTTTGGAAGAGGCGAGAAGGAAGTATTTGGAATTATTCAGCTACATGGCAGCAAATACTTAGTTCTGAATATGGGCAACAAGATGCTAATGAAATATACATATGATGCTTAAAAAAACTAGGGGCTTCTTAGCTGGTTTAAATGGTAGTGTTTGCAGTGGTGCTGGTGTTAGACCATTAGAATTAGACAATGAACTGCTTTGCTTTGAGAATCCTGTTTTATTTGTATCATTAGTTTTATTTTTGAGTACAGGCTAAAAGCTTTTATCTAAAAGTAGCTGAGTAATATAAACTGCTGACTATATGCTAATTAGGGTATGTTATTCATGCTCTGACAGTAATCACTGCTGGTCCTGCAACACTTCCTACTCAGAAGTGTTGGCCCCTCTGTATGGGGAGTATGTTGAGCATATTTTATTATCTCTTGTCAGCCTCATTAAAAGGTTATGTGATTACTACTCATGATAATTACAATAGACATAATTACTGAAAATTCTTAGTAGATATTGCATTAGTTACAACTCTTTTATAATTGAATGAATGCAATAATTAACTTGTTTATACAGATCTAAAGACTTTATCACCATATTAAAATTATCTGACAAGTATTTGGTGGCTTTTTTTAATGAGTTGATTTTCCTTATATAAGAATATTTGATAATTGTTCCATTTAAAAATGTTTCATTTTTAAAAATGAAATTAAAAATTCAATGTTTTGGGGCAATAGAAATTGTTCTGGTATGGTGAATAGACCTATGATAGCCCTTCTTCATGTTTTTCTTTAATATTTTCAAATTTATTTTGTTTTAATATTCCAATTAACAGCACTAGGAATGATAATGGTACATTGAAAAGTGTGCTTATTTGTTGAAATCTTGAGATACAGGTAGAAATGAGTGAAGTTTCTGTAGTTCTCATGGGTTAATTTGCAATTGATCTGGAAAGACAGCAAGGAAAGTAGGCTGTGGGTGGCAAATGTGGAGATGTTTGGAGCAACTTCACTGAAGACTTCTTTTTCTCTACAGTGGGTTTATATGAAAGTTGACTTACAAGGTAAGTATGGATGGGTAGGAAAGGAAGGACAAATCCCAAGCATTCTGTTGGCCTGACCTCAGTTCTGGGGCAGGTCATGGAGCAAGTCATATTGACTGCCATCACACAGTGTGTACGGAACAATCAGGGAATTAAGCCCAGTCAGTATGGGTTTAGAAAGTCAAGTCCTGCTTTGCCAACCTCATCTCCTTCTATGATAGGGTGACCCACTTAGTGGATGAGGAAGAGGCTGTGAATGGTGTTGACCTGGCGTTTAGTAAAGCCTTTGAGACTGTCTCCCACAGCATGCTCTGTGAGGAATTATTTGCTCATGGCTTGGATGGGTGCACTGTTTGCTGGATAAAACACTGGCTGGATGGCCAAGGCCAGAGAGTGGTGGTGAATGGAGTTAAATCCAGCTGGCAGTTGGTCACCAGTGGTGTTCCCCAGGAGTCAGTATTTGAGCTAGTCCTGTTTAATATTTCCATCAGTTGCCTGGATGAGGGCATTGAGTGCACCCTTAGTCAGTTTGCAGACTACACTGAGTTGAGTGGGAGTGCTGATCTGCTTAGGAGTAGGAACATGCTGCAGAAGGATCTGGACAGGCTGAGGGCAGTGGTATGAGGTTCAATAAGGCGAAGTGCTGGATCCCACTCTTGGGTCACAACAACCCCAGGCAGTGCTACAGACTGGGGAAGAGTTGCTGTAAAGCTGCTTGGGGGAAAAGAGCCTGGGGGTGTTGGTTGGCAGATGGCTGGATATGAGCCAGCAGTGTGCCCAGGTAGCCAAAAAGGCTAATGGCATCCTGACCTGTATCAGTAATAGTCTGGCCAGCAGGACCAGGACAGTGATTGTTCCTCTGTATGTGGCACTGGTGAGGCATCTCAAATCCTGTGTTCGATTTTGGACCTACACTACAAGAAGGACATTGAGATGCTGGAGTGAGTGTAGAGAAGGGCACTGAAGCTGTGGAAGGGCCTGCAGCACAAGTTGTATGAGGAGTGGCTGAGAGACCTGAGGTTGTTCAGCCTGGAGAAAAGGAGGTTCAGGGTGAAAACTAATTGCTCTCTACCTGAAAGGAAGCTGTAGAGGGGTGGGAGTCAGTCTCTTCTCCCAGGTAACAAGTGATAGGGCAAGAGGAAGTTTAGATTGGATGTCAGGAAAAATTTCTTTGTGGAAAGAGTTGTCAAACATTGGCACAGTCTGCCCAGGGAAGTGGTTGAGTCACCATCCCTAGAGGTATTTAAAAGATGTGACACTTAGGAGGGACATAGATTAGTGGTGGGCTTGGCTGTGTATGATTTGGACCTGATGATCCTAAGGTCTTTCTAACCAAAACGATTCTATGATTCTATTCCCAGTGCTCTCCCTGTCTGTAATACCTTTGCAAGTATCTTCTCACTTCTGCGCCAATGTCAATGAAGTGTGTGATTTCTAAGCTGTAGCAAACGTTGATTCTTTCCTGCGGGCTGCTGGCCTGCCTCTTCCTCTGCCTGCCATCCTCTGGAGGGGATTTTAGCCTGAACATGCCTACAGGGGCCATAGGAAAGGAGCCGTCTTGTTACAGCTAAGAGATCAGTCTGTTGCAGTAGATTTTATAGGACTGATGAAGTGCTTTATGGAATTACTCCATTTCTTTGAAAGGCCTTTCTTTGAAATAGTTATCCCTGTCCTTAGTTTCATTTTATACTGTAAATTAGAGTTTTGTGATTTTCCTTTTTGAGGGAAAAGTATTGTTGTTGCAGGAGCAACAATGCTCTTCTAAATGTTTAAATATTAAACTTCACAAAAAATTTGCAGAAATGCTTAGTGCTTCTCTCAGAATGCATTACCAAGGACTTTGGAAGAGATGTGATTTTTTAAAAATATTTGTTTTCTTTCATAGGTACAAGAACTGACCAAAGAGTGGACTAACAAATGGAATGAAACTCAAGATATTTTGAAAGTAAGAGTAATAAAGAAATTTTCATCTTGGCATTTGAGCTAGCCTTTGTATTTTTTCCTTAAAAAAATAGGTTCTTGTTCTAAGTCACTATCTTTGACTCTTCTTAATAACACAAAATTTTATCACTCTTGTTTTAGCTTATTCCAAAGAATTAGTATTTCAGGGGTTTTAAGAGTAAATATTCAGGCACAGAAGTATTTTTAATAATTAAAAAATAATATTAATAAAAGTTAGCACAACTCTTTCTTTTATTCCCCATAGTGAACCCACAGTGCAAAACAGCTTATCTCTAACAAATCTTTCAATTACTGAATGCTTTTATTGAGTTGCAAATGAAGAAAACCTGGGGCAGGGAAAAGTGCATCCCTCATGCCCTTGGGATTTTTGTGATATCCACCAGACTTGTGAATAATCACCTTTTCTCTTACATTGGGTATCTCAGTGGATGTGGCACACAGTGGATACAGGTTTTCCTTTGTACTGCTAAGATTTTATATTGGTATTTGGTGCATGACTAAGGTGATATTCTGAGGCTGTATTTTGATGGGCCACTCTATGATTCCATGCATGTGTGCATGCACACACAGAGGAATAATTCCCATGGTTTCTTTTCCATCATGTAAATGAATATTTTTTTGCCAAATGTTTTAACTATTCTATTAAATAAAAATTTTTAATACAAAGCTTAAGCTTTCACGACCTGCTGAGCGTAAACTTATTTGGAGTGCAATTCAGGCAAGCATTTAGAAGTAATTTTTGAATTCTCCTTATCATTGATCCGAAATTTGATTACTTCTTTTTTAGTTGATGATTTTGCTGTGTATCACTTTCTGTTTATTTTTTTTCTGTAAGTTCACCAGTGTGTCTTTTATCTGACTTCTACTTAAGTTGAATGGCTCCATGCTTAAAAATAAAACTAAAGCACAAAGAGCATGGAGACCAGAGCAGGGTTGGTAACTACTTAGCAGATGGCGTGACAGAATGGACTGTTTAATGTCTGTCTAGATATTGAACTGGAAATTACCATTTGCATATTCATCAGAGGTGGTTTGGGTCTAACTTTATGTTATTTCTGTGTTATTTTTGTTATTTTGAAACATCTATACATCCATAAAACTGTGTTAATCCTCTCTTTATTCGTGTCTGGATTGGGGAGTCTGTTGTCACATGGAGAATTTGTGAATTTTGGTCAATTATGAAAGTGGACATGATGTAGCATATGGGAAGTTTTTAAAGCTTTGTGTTGGAAATGCACTGATTCCTGCACAGAAACTACAGAATCAGAGCATTTGTTAACTGAACAGTTCATATAAACAAGGGGAAGCCACATTTGTTAAATAGCTGAATGTAAAGGACTTGAATGCAGAAGCTATAATTCTGCTTTTCTAGTACTGAGCTTTTTTAAGGTTGATTCATACAGCTTCTGCATGAATTGCACTTTCGTATGCTGATATTTGGGTGTGTGAACATAGCTTGTATTTCGCTTTTGGGTTAAAGGCAGTTTATAAAACTTTTTGTCCCAAACCCCCTGAAAATCTGCAAAAGATTTCTTGCTTATACTGTTTTATTTCACACCATTTTCCTGCAGGTTATCCGTATTTTATTTCACTTCTTGTTTAACGATTCCTGAAATTGCTGACAGCATATGAGTGGGAAAGGGCTTTTTGGAAGTTTGCCAGACTGAGTTGCTAGAAAGCACATTTTAAACTAAAGAGAGCAGTGGTGTTTCTTGTAATGGATTCCCTCAAAGTTCATTGGGGTTTTTGTTTTGTTATTGATGTACCACCCTCCTGCACACAGAGACTGTACACATTGTTAATTTGTAAAAATTGACTGTTTTGGCACTCTTTGAGAAGTGTCTTTCTGTGTCCACCTCACTGCAGTCACATCTACAACTTTACCTACACCATAATTCAGTAACTTTCAGGACATTCTTCGTTAAGGTACATAGAACTTAGGTTTGTATTATAATTAAAACTTTCTTTCCCTTGTGTCCCCCTGGGTTTACCATCCTTAGATTGTTGTTGTCTTCCAGTTCGTGCCCTGCACCAGGTCTGGAGAATTAAAAAACGTTTGCTCTTCAGTTCCCAACACCTTTTGCTCCAAATCTTATAGGCATATGCCTTCCAGATGCAATTGCACTTGCTAGTAGCTGGATGAGGTTTCCTATTCTATTATATGTAGTTATACTTTTTCGTACCAAGTTCTAAATATCAGAGTTCACATAGTCCTGAATTGTTCTCACAGGCTGTTGGGAAAATCTGTAAATCTTTAGATCCAAAATAATTGAAAGGATTTTGCATAAGCCTTGTAAAATACAGGAAGATTCACAGGGCATGCTGGTATCTTCCACTAGATCAATAGACATTGCTGAAGAAGGTGTGCTTTTACTGAATACAGTGCTTTCATCAGGCCTGACAAAGAAGGGACACGTATTGTTTTGCAGGGAAGATGTTCCTCAAACTTCTTCACTCTTGCCAGTTTTGAACTTTGTTTTAAATTAGACCCAACAGTATCTAAATGCTACCTTGAAAATAATTCATAGAGAATGGAAAATAAAATCCAGCTAGAAAATACCGAGGAACAGAGAAATACTGTATGAAGGCAAGTTTTGGATGAAGAGTATTTGGCAGCTTCAAATTCAATTATTTTATTCGGCATAGTGCCATGTGTACAGCTGTCATGTACATCCAGTATTCTTCCTTATTTCTGCTTGTAGGTTTTATCCCCTTGGATGTTTGTTTGTATGTAGCTCACCCAAAGTTACAGTTTTTCATCACAGTGTGTATCTTTGGACTGAGTATGCTGAACTATTCCTGTTTGTACATCTTATCAGTTCTGGATTTGGGGCACGGTGTGTGTGGCTGAATGCCACTATCAGCTGTGAACATCTTGTATAATCCTCCGTATATGTTGTTGTCAGATTGGCTGTATCTTGGGCAGGTGATGGTGGTGTTGATAGTGTGCTCACTTCCATGCTTTTGGAAGAAGCCCTTTTGCAGTACAACTGTCTGTGTTCCTCTGGAGTCTGAATTACTGTCAGCTCACACTAAATACCAGAGTCTTCTGTTGTCCTTGTGCAAAGATTAGAACACTGCATACACTGGGGTTTTAAATTTGTGCTGATTCCGTCCGAAGGATTCTTTATTGCATAGCATGACAGCTTCCTGGCATTGTTGATCTGCCTGAAGTGACAAGTGTTGTTTCCAGTAGTGATGTTTGTTTTCATCCTTGACCTCCTCACTGTAACACATGACACTCTAACCTTACTAATGCAGTATTACAATCTGTCCCTGTCCCTGTTTTTAATCAAAGTGATGATCTTTTAATGCTTGATAAACGTCATAAATATGTGGAATGATGCTTCAGCATTGGGTGAAATTCTTCATGAAAACTCAAGGTGAAAGTGCATGATTTTAAGCCCAGAGGCTTTGGGTTATTTCCTCAAATGTCACCAAAGGATTGCACTGTACAAAACAGCACTGCTTTACATTGCTTCTCCATCTTCAGGAGTCTTGCAACCTCAACACTTAACTGACGGTTTCTGCTTTCATCTCACTCATTTAGTCTTTATATGAATTTCTTCAATGTTCTTCTGTACACATTCCCAAAAAGAAGAGGTGGAGGGAAAAAATCTGTTTGCTCTTTTCCTTAGTTTAGTCCTTTCTGTATCATTCTGTTAAAGATCAGTCCTGGGGTCTGTAATTTCTTTGGATTCTTTCTAAGATGTTAGGGTAACCTGTCCAACTTTCGATTTTTCTCTTGCTTTGAGGCTTTAATTGGTACAAAACTTCTTTTGATGTGGCTGCTATATTTGACTGCATGTGTTGTCATTCTCCTAGAGTTCTTTTTTCTTTTACTGTCATCTTCTGTCATCTTTTGTGCATGTTTCAATTTCTTTCTCTAACCTTTAGCAGCTTTTATATTAATCTTTTAAAAATGTGTACTCCTTTAAAAAGTTATCGGCTGTTTTTTCTTTCCAACTTTCCTTTAAATTCTTCACTCCTCTGCTGTTTCTGTGGAAATTGGTTTGACTTTTAGCTTTTGCCTTTTCAGTGTACGTCATTTGTGGCTTGTATTAAGGTACTTAATTGCTCCTTTTTTTAATCTTTACTTTGAAGTAGATTTGGAGTTACCTTTTATTTTCTTATCCAGTCGTTTGATTCTAATTGTGTGATTAGCTTTGTGTCTCCGAGCTCAAGTGATGTCAAAGGACGCAGAGAGATCTGTATCAGAATCTATTAAAGGAAAGGGTCTTCTTTGTGTGTGTATGTCTAACCCTCATGATCAATAGTCTCAACTAGTCTCTGCTTCAGCTGGCTTTGTCCTGTTAGATTTAGTGACACAGCCTTGCTTGCACAACAGCACTAATTCTGCTGCAGCACTTTACCACGTGATGTGCAAATACGTTATTGAGCAGTGTTTATTTAGGTTTTTTCTCTAAGACTACTGTTAAATAGTACATTTTAATGCTTTAACTGTGGTTGTTCCTACATGAGGAAGAAAACTGTATGAAAACTGCTTATCTTAAGCATTGACATTTTTTGGTTGTTTGTATCATGTCTCTTTTTGGGGGAGATGAAATACCCTTAATTTGCCATGATGAATAAATACAGACTAATACCAAACAGTTATTTTGGTGGGCATACTTATCTAAGCAGGGGAATTTTCTTATAACTATACCCAGCAAAGACAGTAGGAAACCAAAACTCAAAGCAATTGTGTTGCTCTTTATGAGGTGTTGATTGGGGTGGCAGAAGTGAATAGATTTTGATTTTAATAATTTCCTTTCCATGAAGGTTTGCATACTGTAGTGAACTCTGTCAAGAACAATTTTGTTGTGCTCTGTTTAAATGCTGCATTTGTCTGCATTTATTTGCATTTCCAGATAATCTTTAAACCACAGTTGCTGAATGGTATTTAAATACCATTATCTCAGTCCTTTTTGCCTGAAAGATTGGGCATATATCACCATTTTCCTGTTTCATGCCTTTCTGTTACTATTTATTAACCTGGATTGGCTTGTCTCCTCTTCCTCTTCTCACTTGTGTTATGTCTATCCCAATATGTTGCTCTTCCCTGAGCATCTGTTTTCTTCATTCTTTCATGTCTTTGTTTTAACAAGCTCAGTCCTCAGGTGAGAAGTGCTCTCAATTAACACCTTTTACTTTCACCTAAAATTCTTGTGTCTACTTCCAGTTCTTGATGGCTTTAGGGTAGAGAAATTGTACAAGCCCTTGGACTTCTGAAGAACAAACTGTAGAGCTTTTCAAAAGTACTTATTGCATCACTAGTAGTGATGATAACAGTGTGCTAACTATGGTATGTGATTCTTGTCCAAAACCAGTACTTATGATGTGTCCCCATTCAATGCCTTTAGTAACCAAGACAATCTTGTGGGTTTTGTGCCTATTCCATTGTAAGATTGCCAGAAAATTAGAAGCCTAATGCATAATGTAGTTGTCTCAGATCACTAATGAATAGCTGGGGTTTGTTTTGGTTTTATTTTAAATTTTAAAATATATACATTATATAAAACCATCTGAACAAAAAATGCATCTTAATATTTGTAATTATTTATGAGCAACCTGGTCTGGTGGAAGGTGTCCCTGCCCATGGCAGTGGGGTTGGAACAAGATGATCTTTAAGGTCCCTTCCAACCCATACCATTCTATGGTTTTCCTGTTGGGTGAATTGGATATTAGAAAATTGTCTATAATGCAAGTTTTAGAAAAGACATCCATTTATAAATAGACTTTAATCCTGCCCTTAAAAAGTGCATGTGAATTTATAAGACTTCTGGGCACATGCCTTTTTAGCACAGTTCTAAACTGATTCTATTTATAGGTCAAGTGAAGAAAACCCAAAGGAGTTACAGGAATGGTGTGCATTTATCTATGAAAGGCTGTATGCATGCTACTGTGTTTAAACTGTTCGTTTGCAGCTTTGGCATATGTGTTTATTTATGTTTGGCAGGAATAACACTAGTTTCTAAGGTTTTTTCACATTTTAGTAAGTGAATCATTTTTGTAAACTTGTTGCTAGTTAGACGTGTTGGTGTTGCATTTTGGTTGGAATGTCTGTTGTTGGCTGTATTTGAAGCAGAACTGTGTACTTTTAAGGAGAGAATTACATCTGTACTTTGACTTGAGCAAATCTTATTTGTTATTTTATAACTTCTGTTTGTCATCTGTATTAGACAACTCTCAATCCATTCTTCCAGTTTTTGTTTCCTTTCCACAAGCTATGTCTTCTGCTTGAATTTTTAAGAGGTTTAAAAATCACTGCAAAATTAACATAGGATTGCATAGCTATGGAGCTGGCAGAAAGAATTAAAGTCAGATGTTGCTGCTGAATTTGTTTTCTTTTAGAAAAGCTGATAGAATAAATAGAGTAACAGCTCTGTTCCTAGGGATATTTGCTTTGTCAACAATTGTTTGCCATCCAACAATTATGTAATGTATGTACATTTATCAAAATGAATTTGTATGAAAAAATGCACATTTTCATTAAGTAGTCTCTTATTAACATATTATACTTACTAGGATTCCCTTCAGCTGGCTTGTGAGTATTGTGCAAAAGGCAAGATACTAAAAATGTTTCAAGAGGGCTGATGTTAATTATTCTTGTTTATCTCAGTCTGAAATTGCACAATAAATGAAAATAGCTTCTCTTTGTCTAGAAGCCTGTTTAAATGTGGTTTTGAGTTCTTGCACTAGATGTCACCACAGATACAAAAATCAGGTTCTTCTGCGTGCTTAATTCAAATTTAATTCATATATTTTAAGGGAAAATGATTTGCAATGTCTTGAATTTCATTGCTGTTCGGATCCACTAGAGTAAGTTTATGAGAATGCCAAAACATTGGTTTAGAAGCTTGTCCCAAAAAACCTGAGTAACTGTTCTGACAGAAATTCTTCTGAACAATTCACAAGTGGGATTCACTGTAGAGTGATTATGTACATTCAGAATTATTGCAATTATTTGTCAGTGCATTTTTCATCTCTCTTTTTCAAATGACTGTGTATCTAGAATGTGTGGCAGATTTAGCTAAAGGCTTTAAAATGTATTTATTTTCTTAACTTTATTGTAGCCCTGATATTTCTGAGAGAGGCAGTATCTTTCATTTGACCAGGTAATGTAGTTGAGAAAGTGAGCAGGCTTTTGGACATAGAGATCTTTCACCAGGCCACTTTTGCTATTTGCTTTCACTTCTAATGAATCTTGCAGTTGAAAAGCCAGTGGCAATGTTATGCAGTTTCTCTTTCTAACAGTTTCTTTTAACATTTTTCTCTTCATTAATCACTTCTGTAGATTTATAATTGAGTTTCAGTACATGAAAATGTAATAAGTTTGTTGCGGCTTTTTTCCATCTTTTTTTTGAGAAAGTTGTCTGACGACAAGGGAATGTTTACTGTTCTCAATCCTTGTACAGTATTTCCCCACATCTCCTGCCTCTTGAACCATGACAAGTATTATTAAGTTTAGCTCTCAGTTTTATTAGGGTTTGTTTTTTTTATACCTGGCCTTGTGCTTTAAGTATTTATTTCCCAAGTGTAGCAGTTACTGGCAGAGGTTTTAATCTATAAAATCACTTATTCTGGTCAGAAGATTTCTGCTTTAGAATTTGAGTTTGGACAGAGATCATCCAAACATGATTTGTTTTATCTTAAATATAAATTGGTTTTTTGGACTATATTACTGAACAGATGCCATTATTAAGTGATAATTATTACTTTACCTGATCACACCCCTTGCTTCAGTCTAGTAAGAATGCCTAGGTCACTGCAAACTGAGAAGAAGGGAAATGCAATGGAGAGAATTTTCTATAAAAGCAAACGTGCAGAAAATTTCTAAGGCGTCATGTGGTTGCCCTGAGGTACAAATTGCTTTTTCTTCTCAGGAACAGTTCACATTGCTCCTCACTCATGAGTGATTTTTTTTCCTGTGCTTTGTCCACTCTCAACCTTGGCTTGCTGTTGTCAGAGGATGAAAAAAATAGCAAATTGGGAACTGGTGCTCCTGATCTACTGTAGCTCTTTTCCTAATAGAAACAGTATTGAAAGGGTCCCAGCCACCTGGGGAATGCTGAGTGTAGCAGTCAAAAGTAGATTTCAAAAGAAATAATTGTCTGCTTTCAAGTCTTTCTGCCACCTGTGTTCATCTGATTAAGAAACCTCCTTTCTTTCTTGCTGTCGTGATAGCTGCTTGTGATACCTCTGTGGTGGATGGAGCACTTATAACTTTCAGTTTCACAAGAAAGTTGTCATCAAGAGATGCCTTAATACTAGTGATTGTTTTTTATTTCAGCTTTAAACTGTTTTTTCCTCACTTGAAACCACCTGAACCATCAGAGAAATATGGGTGAGGCTGCAGTTTCTGAGCTCACCAGCCACATATTATGACAGTTTGGTTGATCCAGGCTGTGAATTCCGAAAGAGACCCTCCAGTGTCTAGGAATGACCATACTGCCAAGTATTTCACTGCTATCCTCCTTACAACCAAGGCTCTGCATTTGTGGATTATCCAGGCCATACTTAGCTTTAATCCATCCATAGGGCTTGTAGGCAGTTTTCAAATGAGAGGGAGCCAGACAGAGGGAGTTGCTTTTGAAATCCTTTCTACAGCTCAGATGCCACTTGTTCAACAATTCCTCCTGGGCATTTGGTCTGCTTTTCTATTAATTTTCTTGTGACAGGACAGGGAGCTAAATTGAAAGCAGCTGAAGCTCCTGATTTGGCCTGTAGAAAAAAAAGAAGAAGAAGAAATATACTCTGAAAACTGTTCTAAACTTCTAAAGGATCGGCAGAGAAGTACTGAGAAAGACAAAACATAAACTTCTCTTTGGACTTGGCTATGGGAGAGGAAAGTATTCCAACATCAACGGTTTAGATGAAACCCAAATTTATCTCGGGTGCCTCACAAAGGAGCTGTTTCTAATGACAATGTGTATTGTATATGCAATACTGGAACCATTTTATTCTGCTGGTGTTTTTAGCAGTATGTTTAGGAGTTTGTTACTGCATGATTCTGATAGCTGTGAGCACACTGTACTGTTGTGGACCTGACCTCATGTCTTAATTGGTAACTGAGCAGAGCCTTGATTCATGGAGTCATACTGCAGTAGCTCTGCAGCTGGAGTGATGTGCTTGTTCTTTGCGCTTCCCAACTGCATAGATGATATTTTTAATGAAATCCACTAAGAAGTGTCTTATACACAGATGGCAACACAAAACTGTGGCTGCTGCAACCAGGCTGTATTCCTAAAGGAAAAGGAACGGGCAGGTGTAGTTTCTGACTGCCATGTGTTTCTTCAGGTGCATTCACTCTATACATCAGTAGTTGGGCTGAGGGACAAGAAAGTACCAGCAACCAAACCTGTGTTATCTTCATCTGCAAGTCTTTGCTGTTGAGTTGCCAGTCCTGCAGTCTGTTTTTAATCCCTGATGGTCATTGCATGCTAGCATGCATAGTCCTACTCCTTTGTTTCTTCCATTTCTTTCAACAGCATGGGTTACATGTTGCCCTGAGGAAGCGACTCATAGATTTAAAGTAATCTATTACTTCAGATTCATCTGTACAGAAGTAGAGATGAATTTCTAGATAAATAATAAACAGAACTCTAGATAAGTAAAACACTTCTTAATTCTCCCATCCCTCAAGAAACACACAAAATCCAAAATAGCTTTTAAAATGGATAAATGTATTAGCTATAAGACTAGGTTTTCTTTCCCCCTCTGCAATTCTTTGGCTCATTCATCATCCAGCTTTAGCAACAAATGAGGTAGGAGTCATGTAGGTAATAGTCCACTATTTTCTCCAGATTCATTCCCAGAGTACAGTCTGTGGAATGAATTATTCACAGGACCTGTAGAAAACATGTGATCATATAATTAAAGACTGTTTTGTAATGCATACAGAAGAAGAGGATGAGTGAAGACAGCCTATTTCTTTGTTTTCCAGCCAGGTCCTTTCCCTTCTTTAGATGAGCATGAAGAATATTGAGAGCAGAGTTGCTGTCTCTTAGCTGGAAGGTGTAGGATCTCCTGCTAAGAAGCGTCACTACTGGCAAGAAGAATCTTGTTCTCTGCACCAAGTGTCAGGGCTGCAGTACATAGAATTACTTTTCCTTTGAGGCTAATGTATGCTCAGTGTGTTCACACGTAGGAAACTGTGAAGAGGTGAAGCCTCTTCCATTTAAGACATAGAAGAATGCTCTGTGCACCTCACTTTTTGAAACAGAAGTTTAGTTTCCCTAATGGGGACAGAAATCAGCCTGCAGCAGATGCTCCAGCATGGAAAGTGCAGCTTTAATGGTTTAAGTTTTATAAGCCATTGGAAAATAGGATTTTACAGGCTAGTGTCCAGGAAGCCAAATAGGCACCTCTATTTACAATTAGCCAAATCCTGCTGTTCTATTCAGGGGATTTTTTCTCAGATGTCAGAAGTAGTGCTGTCTGTACAAAGTCTTAAGTGTCAAGGAGGAAGCATTTCAGCTTCTTAAGTTTGTTCTTGTAATTCCAGGAATGAAGGCCAAATTTCCTGAAAAATCACTTGGAATCTGCCAAGGCTTGCAGCATATTAAGTATAGTGGTGCTTTGGGGTGCCACTACAACAATAGAGTTTCTGTGTGTTAATAGCCAACTGCATGTCAGCAGTGAGTGCCTGGCAGTCAGTTCTGACAGAAAAATGGAAAAGGTGATCTGACCTTATGAGACTAAGAACTGTTCCTGTTATTCCGTTATTCTTTAAAGCAATAATGTCATTAATTTTCCATCATTTTAGCTTTACTATCTAAGCAGTTCCTCTTTTAAGCTGTTCTACATTCTGCATCTGCCTTTTTAATTGACATTTGTTGCAGAGAGCTATCGATGCCTGTGTGGGCTGCTGCAGGAGCACCTGCACTTTCACAATAAGCTGCTTGCAACAAAACTACAGTTTTCTGATCTTGGTTGTTGCAGACTCCTTAATGGCTTTTCTTGATTGATGAGTGTGCTGTGATCTAATGCTCTGAGAGACAAGGAAAAAATCTGATTAGGAAGTTTCTTCAGTTGTGGTTTTCTTTGTAATTTTGGATAGTGGAAGTTTCTTCCAGAAGACTGACGTGTCTTAATTGTGCTAAACTTTTTGTTTTAATTGTACTGAAACAGGTACAGCTGGAAGTCTGGTGTTAATTCTTTGTTCCTTTAACTAGAACAAAGACATAGTAGGAATTTGTGCCTTATCTAACATCTGTATACATGCAGGAATCGATATCCCCTTTTATAATTGATGACTATATAATTAATTTATTGCTTATAAAGGAAGAGCATATTTTTAATTTTCAAAAGCATTTTATTGAAGTCCCAGGATAGTCCCAAATGTAGCTTTGACGTGTGCACAGATTCTAAACCATATACCTCCTCACTGATGGTATTCCATATTTCCTCCTCTCTTCCTGCTGCCTCCCAAATAGCACATACTACTTTTGTGACTAGTGATTCAAAATTTGTTATTCCAGAAACAATACCTATGTCAAGCTGAAGTAAAACAAGGGATAGAGATTGATATTGCATGTGCAGCTTTATAAATAACAACAAAATATTTTTAAGCAGACACCCACTAAGAAGAGGAGCAGCTTCACTACTACAATACAGAGCAAAACTGCTTTTCCTACTTTAATGTGTAGGCTGTCACTTTAATGGGAATCTCAGATATTTCAAAGTTGTTTTGTTGGAACAGATTTTTTTTTTACCCTGGAATTGTCTTGTCAATCACAATTAGGCACAATCGAATTTCATTCGGCTGCTGCTCAGTATTTTGTCTTGGCAGTTATCTGTGATAGTATTTGCAAGGGAGCCAGCCTACAGAACAAGAAGGGTGTCCATGTAACCACTTCCCATCCAAAGGACAGCAAGCTCTGCTTCTCCCTTCAGCTTTTCAGCAATTGTTACTCGTATGCCCAAACCAGATTTCACAATCTTTTGTAGTCTTTTTTTTACTCTTCTCTTACCTCTTTTTCCTCTCATCCATACAGTAAATGTTTTCTTATACTTTGCAGTGGAAGTTCCTTGTTCCTCTTTAGTGCTTTGAGAAATCATTTTCCATTCTGAAACTTCAGATGAGTAACTTTCCTACTGCTGGCATTTCTAATGTTTCCTGACATCCATTTCCAGTGTTTTTTAATACTGGCAGAATGACTATGTATATACTAGTTGTCTGGAAAACTTTTGATGAAGTGTCTGTCTGTCTTCCAGGAGCCAATGCCGCATTGGAAAGTAAGGAGTGGGTCTGTTCCATTTCTTCAACCTTTGGTAGTTTAACCCATCAGTGGAAGCATGGAGAGCTCTGAACACATCTGTGTTGTTTCCAAATCATTTTCACCATTGTAGGTTTTTCCAGTTGGTCCATAACAAGATTGCTTTATTATGCAGAATATGTTTTTTTTCTGGTACACTTAGATGTTTTTCTCTCTGAATACGAGGATGTTACTGTGACATAGTATAGTGAATACTGAGCCCTGACAGTCTAATGTAACTTAATATCCTTCACTTTCCACTACAGTCTTCCCAGAAGGAAATAAAAAATTTTGTCAGCAGTGATTGACTCATCCAATAAGAGTCTTGGTAAAGAGAGTGCAGATTCAGTATTCAGTTTTATTTGTTGGAGGGTAATGTTCTAGTGTTTCATGTTGTCTGTGTTTTAGGTACTGAAATATCAATTGGTGCTACAAGGTGTTTTAGGTGCCTAGTTCCTGCTTGTTTTGAGGTGGATTTGGCTATATTAATACCTTAAAAGCACAGGGTTTAGACAGAATTCTATGGGGCACTTATTTCTTTTTTCCCTAGCACAACTTCCTTCTGTGTGTCAGAAGTCTCACTGTTTTGCAGGAACTTTTTCAGCAAAAGATTTGTGATTTCAGGCAGCTTCTGACCTAGTAATAGTTCATCCATGAATATCAGCATTTCTGTGTCTGGAATTTTTACCCTTATGTAAATGCAGAAGATAAAATTAAAACTAATTAATCCACAACAGACCAGTCAAGGACATATTAATCTTCAAAACGTCAGCTTGTGTAGAGCTTTTTGTTAAACATTCACATTTAATTTCTTTGAAAGTCCTATTTGCAGCATCTGGACAAACTTGCTGAAGGATTGTTCTGAGTGTGTTTCATTTAATTCTTGGATTTTCTGTATGGCACATTTCTGTTAAAAAGTATCTTCCTGTGTGAGCACTTCTCCAAACCTTTGATTGTCAAAGGTTGCAAGTTTGTTTTCATTTTCAACTGTTTTTCATTGCCGCTTGTGTTCTCATTTTGTTGCCATGTTCACAGGGCACAAGGAAACAAATCTGAGATGGGTTAGATTTTAAAGCATAAAGAACAGTGTTTCAACGTCTGTGTAACAATCCAAAGGTGCTCAGCCATTGGATTATTTGAAGGCACAGTTTGATGCTCTAAGGAGTGAAATTCGTTTACTACCTGCCCTCAGCAGCTTCTCACCATCCTCCTTCATTTGCGTTCCTGAGCTCAGGCTGCAGTATCAAACTTCAGCTTTCAGTTGGGTAGTGACATGGTCAGCACGAGCGTTTGACAAGGTGATGGATGGGTATCTGAGCAACGTGGGCGAGTTGAAGATGTCCCTCTCATTGCAGGGGGATTGGGCTGGATGACCTTTAAGAGTTCATTCCAGCCCAGACCATTCTGTGGTTCTACAATTGTAGGCTAAGAAAGGTTCTGACATGACTCAAGAAAATAACATATTTGAATCTTTGGAAATGCAGTGATTTTAGTTCCTCCTTTTGTTTTTCAGTTGAATGTGGAGATGTTTGTTTTGGTTGTGGGAAAGTTGTGGTCAAAGGAAACAGTTCAAAATCCCATACTGCAGTCATCATGCAAAGCTTGATTTCTCTAAGGAACAAGATAAGCTGTCCAGAAACTTTTTTAAAAAAAATCAGAATACCTGATTATGGATTATGTTTTGCATGAAGAAATGGCATGTCCTTAGTTGTTTGGGTTTGTTGGAAGATTTTTGTGGGTTTGTTTTTTGGTTCTTTTCCTCCCAGTGGGATCCACCTGTCCTTTGTGCTTCTGCAGACTTCTGTGGTGACAGCTTTTTAATGAGAACTGAGAAAAGCAGAGTATGGAATATTGATATGGCAATTGCTCTGCAGTAATCGTTTATTTACTAGTTATGTGCTGCAGGGACACTGAATTTTGGGGAAAACAGTAAATCTTAAACTCAGGCAGAGACTAACTATCACATAACCAAGAATTATCTGTGTGAAAGAAGAGGAGCACATAGTTTCAGTTTTCTGGCGTTCATCTGAGTTGTTAATTGGCCCCTTTAGGAATGCACAGATCCATTTGTCTTTTTGGTTGCATATACCACCTTACTTAATGTTTGCAAGGAAAGCTTTTTTGATTTGGTAATGCAACTGATAATGTGGCAAGTATAAAGTCACACTTTCAGACAGCTGAAATGTAGATGTTTAAAATGCCCAGCTGATTTACAGTAATCCCCCTGCCATTTTCTACTGTTTACACAGTTTTTAATTATGTGATCACATCATTGTCTCTCATGATTTCTTTCTCTGGTTTCAGTCAATGGAGAGATGGCTGCAAAATCCAACACGGAGTTGTGAGATGTGGAGGGAAGGAGGCCATGGTGTGATTGACCTTGATGGGTTTGAGAGTTAGGGTCATATATAGGGAGCATAGCAGAAAGGCAGAGGAGGATTTTTAAGGTTAAAGATTCTATTAACCCAGGGAAATTGTATCTTGCCCCATCCCTAACCCAGGGAACGTTGAGAGGGTTTTCTCTGAAGGAATTTTCTTTTGGCCATTTTCCTTTAAATCTGCCAGTCTCTTAAGACCTAAATTGATTAGCTGAATTTAAGACACTCATTAATAGACTTAATTGAAATATGCCTGGGAGAGAATTTGTTATATTTGGTTTTATGTTTAAATCTCTGTAGTTTTGTACAAGTATGAGCTGCTTTAGATAAGAAATCTAAGTTTTCTCTGTTATAAAAATAACATATTTAAAAGTTTAATGCCATCGATTGCTTTTGTGAAAGCAATATTGAAGTTCATCCTCAACAAGCAGCTTTTGTTTACCAGTGATCTTTTTGGTCTTAATACACCCGTCAACTGCTTTTCATAAAGAAAAGACATATTGTACATTTTAAATTCAAGGTGACTTCAGTGTCACATAGTCCTTGTTGGTGATGTTTTTAGAAGATATTTTCAACATGCTCCTGACAGTTCATGGTAATGAAGCATTTAAATTAATGCTTCAAACACCTAGTCTGTTTTTTTGTTCTAATGGTTAGATTCAGGCCCATTATGAAGTCTTACTTGACATCTGAAAATATAAAACTTAGTGTTATGGATACCTCAAAGGCTTAGGACTGAAAGACTGGATTTGCCTTCCATCTGTTGTGGTTGGTGATATTCACTTGCCAGTCATTATAAGCAATTAAAAAGTGCTCTGTTGTACTCCATATCTGTGTGTTAATCCTTTATTTTGAGGTAATTTGCATAGTGAGATGAATTACCTCCAGTACATCTGTAATTTTCGTGTGCAGTAGTACCTGTCAGGGGTTGCTGAGAATTCAAGTGAGAGGCAAGGCTGCCATGATGCACAGCATTTGCACTCATGTTTTCAAATCTCAGTAAAGCTGTAAAAAGAACATAAAACTTTGCCACTGAAGAAGAAAAACTTGCCTCATTTTTTTACAGCATGTAAATATAACAAATGTCATACCTCCTTCAGAGAACACAACTTTCTCTTTTATTATTTTGCGTTAGCTGGCAAAAAATAGTTCCCTGGAGGTTTTTCTGAGAATGCAAAAAAGGTGACAGCTATCCAAGTTAAGGTTCAGATCAATCAGCAAAATGCAAAGGTCAGTGATTGCTTCTTGAGCTTTGAGTAGATTGCCTTGCATTTTCCCCCTGAAGATACAGCAGGTTTGTGTCTTTAAGGGAAGTGTGATTTTCTGTTAGCACAGCTTTGCCAGCTACTAGTTTCCTCTCATTGGCTAAATGGACCCTAAATTTAAAAAATACTCCAATGTGGCAAAACTGCAGTCTGCTGAGAATGCCATAATATATTGTAGTCTAGGTTACATAGTACAGTGCAAGAGATTCCTCCCTTCTGAATTTTCCCATTCAGTTTGTGTTGGACATACCAAAAGAAGCAATGGGAACTTTACCCTTCAGTCAGTATTTGGAATCTCTGACTTGGCAATGAAAAATGATGTAACTTGTGTTGTTTATTATTAGATATGATGTTTCATTTGACCTTGGTATTAGGGACTGGTGCCAGATTATAGATTTCTCAGTATGCGTCGCTTTTATTTAATTAATTTTTGAAGGACAATTCTCTTTCATACTGATGGTACCCTGTTTCTTGTGACTACATTATGGGATTTATGTGCCTGTCATCTTGCCCTTTCCCCTTATTTTGTATTTATCCACTTTTTTGACCTACTTCTTTAATCAGTGCTGTGCTCTTTTTGGGCATCTATACATGTGATTCACTATTGTTTCTAATTAAAATTGAGGTCTTTCTATTATGATTACAGCTGAAGCACTTGATGTCCCCTTATGTAGTTCCTTAAAGCAGTTTGCTTACTGATTTGGGCTGTTGCAAGTTACAATGACCTGTTCATTTTTATTTCATTGTTAAAATTGTGAAATAAACTGTAGTTTCATGAAATGTAGTTAAAGGACATGAACATTTCCTGTGTCTCTTCTCGTGGATTTAGTTGTTGTACTGGAAGTGCTGCAATTTAGAGGATTCAAGTCGACTGACAGTGTACTATGTATTTTTATACACTTTTAAAATACATATATTTATATGTATGCATGTATCTTGTATACTGTTCATGATAGAATTTGAGTTTATTTTTATTTCTCTGGAATTTGAATTAAAGGAAGATGTGTATAGCTGCTAAGAAAAGTTCAGTTTCCCCAGCTGAGTTTTGCTTTACAAAAGAGTAGTATCAACACTTCTAGTCACTTTGACATACAACCAGTTGCTAATGCCATTTGTGCCAGCTTAAAGCACCAATTATTTTATACTTTGGGTACACAAAATCAAAGTGATAGTTTTTAAAGGGCACTTTATCCTGTCTTTCTGTAGCATCCTCAAATGTTTGCCACAAGATCAAATGGAATATATTATTGTGATTTCTGACCTTTTAATAGGCCTTTAATTTGCATTAAAAACTTAACAGAAGTGACAGCTCGTATTCACTGTCACTGACCTGGTAAAACCTAGAACATTATTTCTGGGGAAGAAGGTAAGGTGATTATACCTTCATCAGTTACCAGAAAAGTCATTATAAACTCTGTTCTCAAAGTGAAATGAAAGAAGAATAGTCTGCTAAAATACTACCTAGTGGAACTAAACATTTAAAGCTAAATGCAGATGTTAAAATTCAGAAGTGCTCCTGACCTACGATTGTTATGCTGAAGTAAATTTTGGAGGGACTCAAAACCTTGGCTGATACTGCCTTCTGAATGGCTTATATTTGCTGGACTAGTAAGGAAACTTTAATTTCAAGGAATGCTTCTCTTGGGAAGACTTCTTTAAAATAGTGTGTTTATTTCTGGCATGTCTTTCAAAATCATAGTGTCGTAACTGACTTCTTATCTGTAAATCTCTTGGATTTTAAACAGTAATTTCCTATTTAATAATATTTATCACATTGTCTATAGTTTATAATTGTTTCTTGAGCTAGGTGGCCCTGGTTTGTCTGCTCAGTGTGTGCTGGATCTGGTTCTGTGCATCAGTGATCCCTGCTACTAATGACTGGGACTGGTTCTCAACTCAGTGCCTGTCAGTGGAGCATTTGTCCCTGAAACACATAGGAAGCTCTTTCCTTTTCTAGGCAGTGTGGAGATTAGAATTTAAATACAATAAAAATGCTTATACAGGTGATGTGATGGAAGCAGTGGTTAGTGAGAGGGAAAGGCAGTTTGTAGTAGTGGGTTTTTTTGGGAGGTGGTCTTGGAGCCCATTTTTGGGCTTAATCGTGTTTAATGATTTCTTTCAGTGTGTTAACTGGTGAAGTTTGCTGCTATTAAAGCTAATTTGTCTAGCAGAGCATCTCACAGAGAATGGGATGACTCTAAAGATTAGGATAACAGAAGGTTGATTGATGGTAAATACTTTGCAGTGCAAAAGATCCACGACTAGCAAGGATTTAATACATTTAAGGATGGGAATAAGGATGACATGAGAGTTTACTGTCATGAAATCGTGTGCCTGCATGAAAGACACATGGATCATGGAAGGATTAGATAGATGTTTTGTGCAGCGAGTGGAAAATAGGTATGTACATGGTGCTGGCCAAATTGCATATACAGTGGGAATATGGCATGGAAGTCATCAAGGTCAAGGAAGGTGACCTTGAGAAGGGAGATGCTACATGCCAGGGTATGGTGAGCCTGATCATCTCCTAAGGGTAGATCCTTGCAGTTTGGCCTGGTATAACCACAGTAAGAAGAGTGGATACCTTTACTGTCAATATAAGTGAATAAATGCTGGAGAAGGAAAAGAATTCTTGCAGCTTAATATTAATAGCATTGCAAAATACACAAGTATAAACTGAATACTGCTAAGTTCATACCAAATATTTGAAAACATTTTACATTATAAAAGAGATGAGTGCCTGAGTGTAAGCTGTAAATGATTTGTTATGGTATTTGGGCACTGCACTTGGTGACCTAGGAGGTCACTTCCAGTTCTTTCTCCTCATGTAGGAGAAACATTATTGGTGATTTAAGCAGAGGTAAAATTCCTGAAGTTTTCTTTAAATTACAGAACTAATCAAATAATCTTTCTTGCCTTTTGTAGGGCTTACTGGCAACTTTAATAAATTTTTACTGTGCTTGCCTCTTAATATTGTGAGTGCAACTTCAATAGTTGGCTGTCATCTTTATAAATACAATAATTAGCACGCAATGCAGTTGAAAATTCAGAGGAGTAGTCAATCTGTTTATGTAACACTTTCAGAAGAATTATATCTAGAATTATTCAGATAATTTATGTAAATAGAAACAAAAGTCTGTTGGCCGTGCATTCCTCTTACATCCTGCTATTTTTAAACCATTCTAAACCTCACCAAACATTAGGACTGTACTACCCAAATGGTGAGAATGAGCTCCCCATAGGTGAGGTAGGGTTTATTCAGCAGTACTCAATTTTGGAAACGGGCAAGTGGATCAAATTCCTTCTCCTGAAAACTTCCCATGCTTTCTGTATCTCTGGTTCTTGGAGTTATGGAACCACAGGCAAGGGATACCTCGTGCCTTTGTCCCCAAGTACCTCTTTTCTCACCATTGCTTCAGTTCATTTCTTGCTGCCATGTAAATTGTTGGTGTTCACACTGTCCTTCAGTTTAACAACAAGGGGTTGCTTTTTGGTTTTGAACTCCTGGTTAATAATTTTCTTTTCTGCCTCCTTGTATAAGCAGCAGCGAGTGAGCACTGCTTGTTTGAGCATCTGCACATTCAGGTTTTGTACACATTCCTCATGGTCATGTACACATTCCTTAGCAATAGAACTGTAATTTCAAGGCATGTAATCTTCTGCCATTCTGGGATGAAGAACGTATAAACTTCTGACTTTAGTGAGACTCAAGCTCTGCCAGGGGAGGTTTAGGTTGGATATTAGGAAGAGATTTTTTACAGAGAGAGTGATCAGGCATTGGAATGGGCTGCCCAGGGAGGTGGTGGATTCACCATCCCTGGAGGTTTTCAAGATGAGACTGGATGTGGCACGTAGTGCCATGGTCTAGTAACCACGGTAGGGTTGGACTCAGTGGTCTTTGAGGTCTCTTCCAACCTGGTTGATTCTATGATTGACCCATCCTGATAATGGTGGAAGCAGCTGAGACTGCTTCATCCATATTTCTTCTCTGTTTACATAGCCTCTTTAATACTACAAATCAGCTAGGTTTGGAAATCAACTTTTCCAGGAGCTTTTGTATTCTGAGCACTATGGAATGTTTTTTTTTTTTTCTCTAGGTATGAAACATTTGTTTCCAGTGATTTAAAGGGAATGCAAAGAATACTGAATACATAACTGGAGGAAAACGAATTAAGAATTAAGGACTTCCCTTGTGTGCAGTTTGCATCTATACATTTTATAGAGAGCTTAATGTTAGTGCTGGGCCGCTGAGTATTGTCAGACATTTTTGTGAACTCAGGATATAATAGCATATTTTCAGTGAAATCAAATGCACCCAAAGTACCTGTTAGCATAAGAATTTTCTCATATATTGTCTGGTTAAATATTAATGCAAAGACTTTTGCTGTTGCATGTTTCTACCAATAATTTCTTTAATTTGGTATTATGCATTTTTTGCATAATTTACATGTAGACATCTGAATGTTATGCTGGCTAAGTAAATTGTCATGTTTTACTGAAAGTGTCTGCACTGTGTATTCTCAGGACTGCGTGCCAACAGCGAGCTGTTCAATATTTAAATAAACGAATTGCATTTTTGCATTGGAAAGGGTGGCAAAAATGAAATTCCTCTGCGAGGATCTGTTCAGGGAAAGGACAGTTCTGTAATTTAATATGTGCTGAGCCAGTAGCATCATAATGTTCTCCTCTACTGGTAGACTGGTCAAGGAATGTTAGAAACATCTTTTGGACTTTTTAAAAAAAATTTAATTCAATATCTTGTTGACCAAAATAAACTTGTATGGTTCCATTTTTGTGTGTGCATTTAAAGGCATCCGTTTAAAGAAATCCTGAGTGTCACAGAGGTGGTCTTTATTATGGGTAGTTGTATATGATAGCAATGAACACTTTTCCTCAAGTGAATAGCTTAGACAAAGATTTTGTTGTTAAACTACCAGATTATATTTTAGCTGCTAGTTTATAGGTGCCACTGTATCCGTTAATACAGCAAACTTAATGCATCAGTGCAGAAGGGATGACAATTCACAATACCTTTTATATCTCTCACAGAAGTGTTAATGAATTTACTATTTCAGGATGTTTCTGACTGCTGAGTCAGAGCTGAATTCAAAGCTACCAGAATTTAAATATACAATATAATCCCCTTATTTTAACTTTGACTCAAGGATGTGGGTTTTTTTGTGTACCGACTCAGAATTATCTACTGAGTTTCTACACTTTAAATGAGTCCATTTGATCTAGCAGCTCCCGAAGACGAAAATCTTTCTTGCCTCCTCACACAGTAGCCTTTTATATCAACTGGAGTGCTCCTTTGTGGGTAATACTTGGCTTGCTTTATTTTCCACAGGTTATGAACACATCTTAAATACTGAAGTAGTATGTGTACATGTTTCTGTCCAAGGATAATTCAAGCTAAGACGCGTGTGGTACATTCAGCTTTCTTAAACTCTACCTTCAGATTTTTATGAATTTTCAGAATTAGTGTTTTTTTAATAGGAACGGTGACCTTTCCTGCTCTTGTCATTTGACTTAGGGACTCGCAGCTCCTTAAAACTGTGTTCCACAAATGAAAGGTAATCAAATAGCGGATTAAACTTAATCATTTCTCTGCCTTATAATAGCTTACAGACCTTCAAGTTATTTTAAGAGAGGTGTCCCTCTTCAGAAACATACTTCCTATGCTGTCGAGGATGAGAGGGGCAGTTCAGCTATTTCTTTCTGGTCTTCTTGTTTCACCATGAAAGAACAGAGGAATAAAGATCTATTGTTGGTGGCATTTCTGTGATTTAATTTTGAGGCAAAAGTGCACAGTTTGGTGTTTGGAGACATCCTTGCAGAAGCTTTTGAATCTGGAATTAAATTTTAAGCCACGTGATTAAAGTTTAGAAGTTACTGCAAATATCTGATTAAGGTTCATAAATCTTTGTACATTGTATCTGAAGATAAAAGCTAATTTCCAGCCTGTATTAAAGAAAAAAAAATTATAGTTAATCACAGCTCCTGTCTGCTGCATTTATTATAAAACTTTCATTAACAGGATGCATTCTGTGCGTGAATGGTAGTCATTTACAAAATAAGGGTTTGGAAACTCATTTAATTTCTGTTCTTTAATTTTAGCTCTGAATAAATAAGTAACACATCTGTTTTAAATCACAATTATACATGATTTATTTCTGAATATAGTAAATACATGTTAAATATTAAAAGACTGGAAAATGAAGAATCATTTTGTTTCTTTATTCTCAATTATTTGTGAGGTATTTTTCTCACCCAGTGATAATTTCTTAGTCTCCTGGGATGTCTGTTTTTTATCTCAGTCAGGGATGTTGGCAAATGCTTTGTTATGCTGGGGGAAAAAAATGTTCAGCTTTTAATATTTTATCAATTCCATTGGGCTGAAGGTGCTGGAAGTTGTCTAACAGTCACCGGTCCTCAAGGGTCTTCAGTCTTCACCGTCATCATATGGGAACATTATAAATTATGTATAACAGTAGATGCTACTTAATAAATATCTAATATGTGATAGGTATTTTGGACTGAAATTGCTTTTTCACTTGAACAATTAATTAAGCTGTATTTTTTGGTTTTATGATGTGACACTTTTATAATATCAAGGAATATCTGGGTGCAGTCTTAATGTCTGAGAGCTGCAGGGCAGCATGAATCACAGCTTCTCTCTTTCTCCAGCATTCTGAATGCTGGAGTGCCTTGTAATTCATCCATGACCGGAGTAAGATTTCCCAGTTTTGTTTTGGAGTGTCTTACATGTTGTGTCATAATCTCATCTTGCCCAGATGTATCCATACTTGGAAGTTTTTAGACAGTATCAATATTGACAACATTTTGTACTGTGTAGTGAAATGAGATCTCACAACTGTTTTCTTCCTTTAGACTTGCAAGTTGCTGTACTTGGGAAAATACATATAACAATCTATATGTTGATTTTTCTTACAAACAATGTGCTGTCTTGGTTGGCCCTGGAGAAGGCATATTGATGACTTGGAAAGGGAGTAGTCACGCAGCTGTCAGAAAACTTATTTTCCATGTTTACTAGCACCAGGAGAAAAGTGTGCTCCTTATAATACACAGAAGCAGTACTTGCTGACGTTGCCTCTCCTTCATGGATTGTCAGGGCTTAGCTCTTCTACAGAGAAAAACACATTCATCTTGAAAGCTGGTGTGCGTGTGTGCGCACATCCGGTCTCTGTTGCTGTTATGTTCCAGGCCTAGAAGCCAATAGGATTTTGTTGAACTTGAAAAATAAACTTAATAAATACTCAAACTTATTTCAAAGCTATAATTAATTCTTTATCTATTATCCACAGACTGTTTATTCAGTACTACATCATACAATATTTTACCCGAAGTTGAGGTTTCCTACTTCTAGTCCT
>NW_008653277.1:61228-64352 GCF_000695815.1 Acanthisitta chloris
GCTGTACAACATGACCCAAAGGAATTTGGAAGAATTGAAATTGTGTTGCACATATTTCTTACATTTTTTTACTATTGGCAGCTTTTCCCTGAAGTTGGATGATATTTTAACTGCTTAGGTTTACCGAATTTTCAGGTGTCTGGAGTTTATGTTGTGCAACATTCAGTTTATTTAGAGGATTGTGAAAGAGTTCTCAGTTTTCTATTCTTTGGCTGTACTGAATTCTGAGGAGTTTTAAATTCTCCTTAACATTATGCAAGGTGGTACATAGCTTGCTTTTAGACAACATTGCTTTGTTATGCTTCTGATTGATCTTCCTTATCTGGTGTAATTCAGCTGTTTGTCTGGTTTGTTTCAAATAACACCTTCACAGATTTCCTGAACAGCAAGCTTGGAATGCTTAATGGAAATAAAGAAGTCACATTTAAAATGTAAACCAAAGAAATTATAAAAAATCTGCTAGGTTTTTTGGTGTGGTATTACAGAGATGTTACGTTAAATGTGGTTTAGAAAGAGAAAGAAAAGAGGTATTTCTTACACATCCTAATAAATGGACTTTGTCCTTGACAGGAACAAACCTTGGCTCTGAGGAAAGAAGGGATAGGTGTTGTGTTAGATTCCGAATTGCCTCATCTCATTGGCATTGATGATGACCTTCTCAGTACTGGTATCATCTTGTACCACTTGAAGGTAAATACACATCTGTATTTCTATAGCCTTTATATGCCTTGTAATTTTTTTAGTAGAAAAACTGTAGTATTGATTTACTATCTAAATGGCATGCTCATTACATTACTGTAGTAAGAAAAGCTCATTATGTTTTTCTGCTGTAGTAAGAAAAGCTCTTATGAGGTTGCGATTGATTAAATTAAAATTCCAGTTAATCTACTGTTTAGGTTTATCCTGAGGGTCAACTGCTAACCAGAGATAGGTGTTCCACATTTTTAGCTATGTATATTGGTTTGCCATTCGTCTCATTATCAAGCTTGACCTTGAAATCCAAAGCTAGATGAATTGTCTCACAACTACAAAGATGGCTCTCCACAGAGCAGTTGAAACTTGAATTTGCTAATAATATGGTATAATAATGACACTGAAAGCATTCTAAAAGTACTACCCATTTTTTTTATGTATATTTAAATATGTATTTTGTTCAGGTTACTCTGAGAAAGTGGAAGGATAAATTATATCCTTGTGGGGAAGAAAGGGAGATTTCAATTGAAAATAATGTGTGTTTCTTTCTTAATTAGGAGGGCCAAACATATGTTGGCAGAGAAGATGCTATGACAGAACAGGATATTGGTATGGAATTTGGCATTTTTTAATGTTGTTTCTTCAGTTGTTTTCCTGCTTCCAAACTCCCAACATGTGAACAGCACTTCTATTTTTTTTTTTACCTTTTTCAGTTTCTCATTTCTATGTTCTTGCGTATTTTAATTTTTAGAAAAGCTGAGAGCTGAACTATGTAGGATTTGCTTCAGAGAGCATGACTTGTAGGATAGCTTGTGCGCTTAAAATGTATTCATATACTTGTTACTAATTTATTTCTTGCTTCTCTTGAAATAGCATCCTGTAAAAATACCATCCTTTTTCATACAGCACCTGTCACAGTTACTGCATAATCATTCTCTTAACCTTTGTATAATGACAGTATTGTTTTATTATTATACCTAAGACAGTCTTTGGACTTTAGATTTGAGTAGAAAAAAATTATGAAAGATGAGAAAAATCTATTGATTTTCTTACTTCTTATCAAAGCAAATAACTTCCAGACCTGGACTACCCTGTCACATATGTTCCTCAAAGTCAGTTTCATTAAGTGAACTGCATCCTTTAATTCTTGGGGGAGATACTGTGTCAAATAAGTTAGTTTGGTATACTGTTGTGGGTCAAAAGTTGCCTGGATTTAAATTGCTGTAATAAATTCCATGAAGCTACCAAACTTGTGTTGCTTTGGGTTATTACGCAATATACATAGAGATAATCATACATTATTCAACAAAAAGGTGGAAACTAGCAGAACTGATTGATAAAAGGGCTGAATATCATAGAACATAAAAACTTTACTTCAGCAATCATTGCTTATCTACAATGGCATATTATATCCTGTCTTTTTAGATTTAAGCATAGTTGCTTTAATGTCAAGAAGCTTTCATTATTTTCTGGTGAAACTGGTCAAAAAAACTCCTTCTGCAAATACATAAATTTTACTTTTCTGTTTTTTATTGGAAGGAAAGGAGCATTTGCTAATCAGGTGCCGAAGTATGAGAGCAAGGAACAGTGCACCAAAACCCACATAATCAAACCAGCACACTTCTTTCTGCTGCAGTAAAGCAATAAACAGTCAGCATTTAAGGCATGCAGGATGTGATGAAGGAAGGAAGAAAATATTGTCCAGAATAAAGAGAAAAGATACTCTTGGATATGTAGTGCAATGTGTTCTTAATAAATTATTATCAGCGTGCTAATCCTACTAGTTGTGAGGAGACTAATTATGTTACCTTATTTCTTTGTGTTTAGTTCTTCATGGCCTTGATTTGGAAAGTGAGCATTGCATCTTTGAAAATCTCAGTGGCACTGTGAACCTCATCCCACTGAATGGAGCGCAGTGTTCCGTGAATGGTATTCAGATTACAGAGCCCACACACCTCAACCAAGGTATTACCCAGCCTAATGTCATTTTTCACACAGCCTCTTTATTTCTCTCTGGCAACAGCAGTGAAAAAATCTGGGTGTATATAAAGGGGTTATTGTTTAATTAATTTTAATTTCATGTCTTCTCCACTACAGCCCAAAAACACCAGGAAAGCTGCAGTTTCTGTTCTGTCAATGAATTGCCATGTGGTGTAAAGAGAATTCTATATTAATTTGAACCACTTCATAATCTTGTGTATGATTTGATAGTTACCCTTTGATTTATTTCATTTTTGCACAAAGTGAGCTCCATGCCAGATTGCTTATGTTGCTGTAATATTAAGGAAAAGAATATAGATCTCCATAGGACTAAAATAATGTCAGAGACACCTCTGCCTCCCTCCCTGAGTTTCAGGTTGGTCCTACTTAACACTGTTGCCAAATCCTCTTGTGCAGCAGGAGATTGAGCTGGAGTATCTGTGCACTGCAG
>NW_008653277.1:64362-72291 GCF_000695815.1 Acanthisitta chloris
CAAAAAGGGGTAACCCTCAGGGAGGAGGTTTAAAGAATTATAATTTTAATATGAAGGTTTTAAAATCTGGAAATGAAAAAGCAGCCAGGACAGCTGGGAACAAAGGTATATTGTGTTGGCCTGGAAAGGACTGACTGACAAGTAGGCTTGGTGAGTGCTGCAGCAGAGGTTCAGGATGTTTTATCTTACAGGAGCAGCCAGAATATCTTCCCATTTAGAGGGAGGAGGTTTAAAGAATTATAATTTTAATATGAAGGTTTTAAAATCTGGAAATGAAAAAGCAGCCAGGACAGCTGGGAACAAAGGTATATTGTGTTGGCCTGGAAAGGACTGACTGACAAGTAGGCTTGGTGAGTGCTGCAGCAGAGGTTCAGGATGTTTTATCTTACAGGAGCAGCCAGAATATCTTCCCATTTAGCAGTGAGCTGAAGACCTGTTTAGGAGTGAGGCTGTGACACAGCTCAGCTGCTGAAAAACAATCTCACTTTACGTTCCTGGAAAGAAGCTTTCAGAGCAAGTTTAGCCTAACAAAGGAAGAATGCAGTGTGGAACAAGGGGAGTCTTACATCTTTTCTGAACTCTAACAAATGCTTCAAAAGGCTGCTTGCCGAAAGTAAGGAGTTTTGATGTAGAGAGGGGATGCTGATTTTTTTTTTTTAAGTGCCTATTTCTTCATACAAAATGTGAGAAGCATATGCTTGTTTCTATTACAGATACCAAGGGGGGAAGCCCAACCCCCTTGGTCTTAGGTTTGAGTACATGCCATGGATAAATTGTTAACAATAGAAACATTGGCATTAATGGCAAATAACACTGTAAACAATAAGAATTGAGTTGCAATGATTCATCTTTACTTGATCCTACTGCATTTCAAAGGCAGAAAAGGTTTCATATGCCTCAGAGAAAGTAGGTGTTTAGGTGCTATTTCTCTCTTTCAGATGCATGTCACAACTTGATTTTTGTACTGTGAAAAGTGGGAACATGACTCTTTTTCCTCACAAATTTCTTTAGACAGAAATCTGGAACTCAAAAGAAGAGGAAAAGGTTGCTCTAGGGTTACTAAATTCTGAAAATCAGCTGCGTAAGCTGACCTGTAGTGTGTGTGACCAGACTGAGTTGGAGAGGAAGGTGGCAGCTGTGACATGAGGTGTTCAAAACTGATGAAATCACTAGTTTAATGACTTTGTGCACAATCCATATATCCTAGCGGTGTTAGCATTTAGTCTCACAGCATGAAGTGCCAGCCTCCTTAAATATCCACTTTTAGGTAACGCTGATTAACTAACTGCTGATATATTTAAATGTTTCCGTTCATCATTAATAACTGTTCATTTGAAAATGTGTTAAATTTTTAGACTATCATGGAGTTTAAAAAGGAAAAACAGAGGCATAGTAATTAATTGCCACTTCCTTCTACAGATTGCTTCCAGCATGTGTGAATTCTGGCTAATGTGACTTTTTTGTGTAACTGTAACTTGACTACAATATCCTTTTACTTTTAAGAACATATGGTAGGATTTCTAAAGGTAACTGAATTAATAGTCACAATTAGAGTTTGTCCTTTATCTCAAATATCTCCTCACCATAAAACAAATTTTCAGGTTTTTAGGACAAACTGTCAACCCTTCTGTACTTAAAAGAGAGACCTAGGAATTGCTCTTATGATCCATCATCGGGGATTAATTGTCTTGTGCTCGCTGTTAAGTCTCTCTCTCCTGTTTGTTTTGTTTTTTTAAATTTGTTAAGTTAGGAACACGTATCTGTGCATTCTGAAATTTTAATTAATTTATATAAGTTGCTTCCACCTAGTGAAGTGGTCACAAATGTTTAAAATTAATTATTTTTATCTTCATTTGAAAGTACCTGAAGGAATTTCATACAGATTTATGAAAGGTAATTACTTCTTTTTAAGATTAGACTGAGGTAAACTGTACATGTGGTCCAAAATTGAAGTGTTGTATAGATGGCAAGAAGTGACTGTTGTGAGTTGATTCCTAATTAAACATTCCTTGCTAAGGACAGCATTTCATTCTTAGATGGTAAGAATTTGTTTGCAGTGAACAGTTTTAAGTGCAGTTTTTTTCTACTATGTGTGTAATGGAGTCCTTTTTCTTTTTAAAAATGCCTCGTACTGACTGACAGATAAATGCTTGATTCTGTGGTGGTGAACTGGGAAGACTTCCATGTTGTGACAGTAGTGAGGCATCACTGACAATATACTTCTTAGTAGGGAAGTATTAATCTTGATTCCATAGTCTTTAAAATATGGTAATAATTGCTCAGAATCTCATTATTTGTGACCTGTACCTTAACTGATTAAATACAGAAACAGATGTGCATTGAGCAACATGAATTATTCAAGGCTCTTCCCTCAGAAAATAGCTGTTGGGTATAAAAGTCTAATCATGTTTGGACTGACAGTAAACATCAGTGTTCTGCATGGAGAAGAAAAGTGTGAGAGTACAAATAATGGAGATCTGGAGCTTTTAGTGTAGTTGGATTCAAACCTGACAGTAATCAGTAGTGGGTGAACAAGTTTGTTCTTGGTCACGTTTATAGATGTTCCCATTGGATCTGGTACCTACTGGTGGCTTCCAAAGCAGCACTGTTGAAGAATGAATAGATCAAGTTGGGGCAGCTGCTTCCTCTACCTATATTTATTCTTTAAGTGAACTCCATGAACATGATTGACCTTCATGTCAATCCTATTCATGCAGTGTGTGAACATGTGTGGGCTTTTATTTTTCTCTAAGTAGGAAGAGGAAGGAATACACTGTATACATCAGTTAAGGTAGCTGTGACTGTGCATGGTTATACACTTGCATTGTCAAAATGCATTTTCATTTTGTTCTTGCTTAATGGAAGTCTTTGCTTACATGTTAAGTGTCTGCAAAATTACATGGTACTCTCAGGTATAGAATGTTGCAAATGAGTGGTGTGTGTTTTTCTCATCAGGTGCTGTTATACTACTTGGAAGAACCAACATGTTTCGCTTTAACCACCCCAAAGAAGCTGCTAAGCTAAGGGAGAAAAGAAAGGTAAGATTAAATCAGTCTTTGGTGAGTCTAAACCTTTTTGCAATTTGCTTTCTAATACAGACATACCTTGATTGTTGTAGAATACTTTTTTTTATTTGCTTCACATACTTTAGTTAATATTTCATCAAGTGCAGCAAAGTAAGAGTTTGTAAGCACATCATTGCTTGTCTAATGCATTTATGTTACGGTTTGTTGTTAGAGTGGACTGCTGTCTTCCTTCAGCTTGTCTATGACAGATCTTTCAAAATCTTGTGAGAACCTGTCAGCAGTTATGCTTTATAATCCAGGGTGAGTATATTCTAAAATGCAGTTGCTGTAATTCCTACCATTCTTCATTTTAGCTGTTTGAAATGTTCCAAATGCATTATGACTAAAAGCAGTGAAGAACAATAATGACATGGCAAATTTTATGTTTGTACTTCTTCAGAATTAAAAGTTAACTGTTTTTCCTGAGAAAGATGCATTGTGAACTGAAAATTAAGATTTCTTGGGTTCATATAATACCAATACAAGCATAAAAAGGCTGAAAAATTAATGTCTTGTATTCTCACCTCTATACCTCTGAGTAGGTGGCCAAGTTAGGATATGGAAAAAAGTTATATTATACAGCTACAATGACATAGAATGCTTATTGCAGAGAAGCTTTTTTTAATGTTTTTACCGCTGTTCTTAAAGTGACTTACAGAGAATTGATGGTGTTTTGTTCTAATTTCTTTTTCCATAGCTAGTGCCTGTGTTTTGAATTGCGTGTGAGATGAAGCACTTTAACCACCCTTGCGCTTTTGAAAAATTGGCTGTAAATTGAATTATAGGCTTGGAAAGTGCAGCTTTATTCTCGAGTTTTACTGTGGGGTTGCTCTTTATCCATTAGAATTTAGGAAGATTGGACAGGTAATAATAACTTCAAGTTAAACGATGTCTAAAATACAGGGAGTGTGTGCAATAACACTGCTTCAAATGGGAGCCGTTACTCTTTTGCTGCTGAGCTACCTACAGAGATCTCAAGATTATGAGCTGCTTGCTGATCAATTACTTTTTTTTTTCCCAGACAGAGATGAAAAAGAAGATTTAAAAAAGTTATATATATATTTTTCTATAGCTTTGCAAGTAGTTGAATTCAAAAACTTATAGTGACAATTGCTAGTACTGTGTTTTCTGTGAGCTGGGGGAAATTCCTGGCTGTTGTTTGTTATCTCTGGTTATTGGTCAGATACTGTGGGCTTTTCCCTGACTAACAATTTCACTCAGCTACAATGTTGTCATGAATAATTGTATTATACTGAATAGTACTGACCTTGGCTTTCAGTCAGCATAGAGTAGGACAGATTGTTTCAGCATTGCCTCACTACTCTTTCAGATTTGCAGCAAAATATAATGGCATGGGCAAGGCCCAGCTGAAGGTGTGCTTTAAAATTATTTCTCTGTAGTATCTTCAGATAATGCCAAATTGCGTCTTGTAGAGAGGAATTTTTTTCCTGTAAACCTTATTTAAAAAAAAAAAAAACAAACCCAAAAAGAGAAAGAGAAAGTCTGGAGAGTTACTTGGTTGTCTCAGGTGCAGTGGATTGCAGCAAATTCTTTTTCCTAGATAGGTTTTGTGGAACATAGGTTGTGGGGTTTTTTTTCACCTACCACTTCTTCAAACATCTTGCCTTGCTTTCCTGGAAATCAAACTGTGTGAATAATAGCAAACACTTCTTGTGATTTTTGTTTCTTGGGTGTGCTTACAAGAGCACTTTTGCTCTTGAAATCAAGGGTAAGATAAGGTGAAATGCTCATCGTATTCCTGAATACTTCATGCCTGTGTTTTCTTTAGCTATAAGCTATGAGCAGAGTCTCCTGCTAGTCTGCATTCAACTAATATTTGTGAACTGTCTTTCAGAAACGTGTATTTTGTCCTGCTTAATTTGTAAAAACAAGAAAGGATTATGCCTAAGGCTCATATTGCATAAGGAATGCAGGTCATTTGTTTGTGAGCAATAAAACCTGAGGACTATCTGTAGTCACTCTTATCTGCATATATTTTTCTAAGTGAGGAAGCTTGTGAGTCATAGAATTGTTTGGGTTGGAAGGGACCTTAAAAGTAACCTAGTTCCTGCCTCTCCTGTAGTGGGCAGGGACATCCCCAACTAGATCAGGTTGCTCAGAGTCTGAGTTTTTCTGGTCATGTGGTGAGGTTGTCCCAAAGATGTCGTGCAGAAGTGGTACTTTAAGGGAAACAGGGATAAATGCAAATTTAATAAAAGACTATGTTTCAAATCAGACCCCAAGCTAGGAATGCTGCTAAACAAGTGCAGTGCTGCAGTGGTGGTTGTTCTGAGTGGTGACTTGTGTTCAGCCTGGATGAAATATTCAATATATCCCATCTCTGAGTATCAGAGGGAAGGTAATTGTATGCAAGAATTTAGGTGGGCTTGAGCAACCTGCATTTTCGAAAAGTGCACGTGGAAAAGAATATCCTACACTAAGCTTGGTTTGGATTTCATTTTTCCCCAGCAGGAACAATACTATGACCCTTAACTACAATGGATTGGAGTATGAGTTTCTCACAACATGATGCAGTGCTGCCTGCAACCACTGCAGGCCTAGATTCAATACTGGCACTCTGGGTTTTTTTTCTGTGCAATTTTTGCAGCTAACTAGTGTTCTGCCTGTTGTTAATTTAGCATTGTCAAGACCACTTTTTCTTCCAGTTTCAGTATTGATAACCTAAAGACTGGTAGCTAAATTTGCAATCTCTGTAGGTTGCAATAAAACTTGCAAGATCTGGCATGTTTAGCAGTGGAACCTGTGAGGTATTACCTTCAGTTGTTGTGCTAGCAGATCCATGATCGATCTTGCTTATTGTATCTTTTCCATGTGAAAATCAGCATTATCCTTACTAGTGTTTTCAGATGGGTGGTGTTTGTGTGTGCCTTTGTTGTGTGGGGGTTTTTGCTTGGCTGATGATTTCCCATATGTGGAGATAGTTGCCTAAACTTTTGACTTAACATGTGACATTCTTTGTTCTGCTTGTTCCCGGTCTTTGTCTTTAATCTGGTGTCACACAACAGTGCTCCAGATAATAAGCTTTGGATAAAATAGAATTTTGCACATAGATTTATGCTGAAGATTTCATTTGTGGACCTTTTGTTAGCTACATTATACTGTAACTGTAAAACTACTGATGAGAAACCTTAGTCTTGTCATGGATTTAGCATGGGGGGTTTGTAATTTTTCTAAAAAAATTAATCTTATAAATTGGGCTACTGAAAGGCATTGTAAGATCTTTGTAGTCCTGCCAGTACTTAGTCTTTCCTAACACATGTAGTACCAGATTGCACTTTTGTGCTGTGTAAATTAAGCTACTGTAGTACTGTGGTAGTAGAGCTGAGTTCCTTTCTCTGCAGCTTATCTACAGTGCTCTTATCACTAGATATGACACATTTTCCTGCAAAACAGTGTCTGTTTAATTCAACACTGATCAGATTAAGTTCCTTTGTGGTAGATCTACAAAAGAAGAAAGAGTGGAGTCTAGTCTTTAATATCTGTATGTTTCTTTTTAATTTCAAGCTAATAATTTTTCTATTCACAGTAGTGCTCACGTTAATATAGGGAGTAGAGGTTATGTAAAAAAGGCTTTTATTAGGGTAGACTAAACAGGAAAACATCAGTCCTGCATCTGTGCTTTGTAAAACTGGCAGCAGTTTGTCATAGCCAATGGTTTGAGGCTTGGTTGTCGGTTTTTGCATTTTTTTGTGATGCTGAGATATCATTTTTTTTGTTAGCAAGGAGCAGGGTTTCTGCAGTCATTGATTGCCTGTCCTGCCTCCCCATATTCTCTCCTGTCCTGAAATAACTTTGTTTCCACAGTGAGTTTGAAGCAAATATTCCAGAGGTAATCATCTTGAAATCTGTGACTTCCTAAATATATGAAGAAAATAGGCAGCCAACTAAGGAAGACAGAAAGCATTCTTACCTCCACCTTCAGTGGAGCTTGGACCATCTTAGGCACCACCAGGCTGTGATAACCCTTCTCTTCATAGGAGAATTTACTGGTGTGAAATGCATTAGATGTGCATTTTTAAAGCACCTTGGTGTTTGGGAACTGTTGACTGAAGTGTTGATGGTGATCCCATATTTGGCTTTGGGAAATAGCCATTTTCACAGAAGAAACAACCACTTCTACGTAGTTCATTCCTTTTTTCCTGATCAAGGCTGTGAGCACCACTAGGTTGATTTCATTGCAAGGTAAAACTGATTGTCATGGTCCCACTGCTGAAGGTATTAGGGACAAGTTCTCACAGAGAAAATCACTGAGCTTTTAACCACTGACCTGTTTTTATACCAGACTGATCGCTGTGATGGCTCATTTTCTTTGTATTAGATCTCAATCAAAAGTTAGTTACCATTTTTATGCTTATATCAAATATATCTGCCAAATTATGTGTTTTATAGGACAATCAAAATATCGAAAGGTTTTTTCTCTGTGTTTTGCACATTATGTTAGCTGATCTGGAACATTGTACTTCATTATGGCTTAACCAAGCATGGGAATACACTTAAGTCCTTTTTGCCAACTGTCTAAGCAAAGATGGTTTATGTCTGACAGTGTCTGGACACCTGCACATCTCCTAACTAGAGCTATATTCCCCAGGGTTTGTATCATTTTGGACTGAAATAACAATAAATATAGTGGCATTTGTTAGCCAAGCCCTAAGTAAGAAGTGATAGCTAACAGCTCTGAATTCCAGGTAGCAGACCATTGCCTAAGGGAGGACTTCTGAGGTATAGCTTCAAAAAAAGGGGAGGAGGGAACAACCAAAGCATATGGTAACTATTGAATTAAGCTTTTGCTTTCTGAAGGCCCCCAGGATCGCTTTTTGTTCTCTTTCAACACTTTGTGGATTTT
>NW_008653277.1:72322-83798 GCF_000695815.1 Acanthisitta chloris
AAGTTAGCATCATTTCTCCTTGTGCTGTAATGTTGAGATAGTGCCCATCTTAGTTTAATGCAAATGTGAAGAAACTTTTGGTCAGGCAGTGACATGAAAGCTCTGAATGGCTGGAGCTGTATGTACAAATCTACATTGGCTAATCTCTTGGGGATTGTAGAAAGCATTTTTTAAATTTAATTTGTGAGAACTAGGGGAAAAACAGAATGTGGAATTTGTAAACTATTGCAGCCATCAGAAAGATGCTTCTTGAGCATGTAGGAATCAAAGTTCATTAAAATAGCTTTATAAATGTTGGATTATTGGTGTACATTTTGCATATTTCTAAGGGCAACTTCTTTTTGTTATATGCATTTCTATGATTTTTAGAAAGAAATATTAAAAATACCTTATTTTTAAAACAATTTCTATATAATTGTGGTCATGATGTCTGAAACTGCAGTTTGTCAAAAACTTGAAGTTAATTCGTGGTGTAGTCTTCCTTTTTTTCATATTTATGGGCTATTTCACTAACCTGCACATCCTTAAGCAGTAACAACCCTGAAATAACTGAATATTTGTATATTTGGTTGAATAATTTAGTCCATACATATGTTCTCTCTGCCTTTTTTAATATTTGTTGTATAAAAATTCCTTAAATAAAAGATAAAACTTCCAAAGGCAAGTACAGTCAGAGAAATTCTTCTGTGAAACTCTAATAAAAACTCATATTTAAAGTGTCATAAAATGGTCTCCCATGATTATTCAGAACCTTATCAAACTAAAACCATTAAAATCTCAAAATATTTTAAATAAATGGGTTTGAATTGTATTCAGTGCTTGAATGTTGCACTTTGGGGTTTTTTAACCCGCATCCTGGTAATGTTGGGGATTTTTTGTTTTTCTTGGAAGGAAAAGACAGAACTACAATCATGCACTAGTAGTTTTGTAGCACTTTCCCTTCTCAGAAGTGACGAAGTTAATAAACCACAGGTTGATGAGTATCATTTTAACTAGCATTGGCATTTGAAAAATGTGTTTAGAAAGAATAATTATTGAAATTTTACTTCTGGGCTGTAATGTGATGAATGTTCCATGAATCTAACCAGTTTAACCTCTAATAAAACAAACTGTTGTTGATTTTAAAGTATTCTGTACTGCTAATATGTTTTTTCTGTCAATTCCTCTCTCAATTGATCGCTCTGTTTCCCTCTGCCTCCCATGGCAGTCTTTTCCCTGTAAAAGGACCGATCTGTCTAAGGTAGAGAAATTAAATTTCTATATATTGATTGCCATGTCTGCATGTAGTTAACTCGCAGAGGCTATGCTAATAATTCATATGTCTCGTTTAACTTTCCTTTTTCAATATTTTTTCCCCATAAATCAATTTATTTTTCTGTTTATACTCATGTCAGGCAGCATGATATCTAATTTGTAACTGTAATGAAGGAAATATTTTCTGTTCTTGTAGGCTGAAGTTTTATAAAACTTCATTTGTATTATTATCTTCCAAACAGATACTGTATTGCATGATATCTTCCTATTTTTGTGATATTAGGGAAATAACCTTTTTACTGTATTTTTTTTAAAATCAGGCTGGAATTTGAGAGACAACAACGAGAGGAGCTTGAAAAATTGGAAAGTAAAAGGTAACATTATTATTTGCGGTATTTATGTGTGTGCATCCATATATACATTACAGACTCATTTAAATCACTAATTTGGGATCATGGTGTTCCTCAATAAGCAAAGGATCCTGAGTAGCTGAATTACAGCTAATTTTTAGCAAAGAAACTCTGAAACACAAACGTATGAAGTGGATAGATTGTACAAATGTAACATATTACCCTTGCTCTTAATTTTCGTGTTGTTATTTTCAAAGACAGCAAATTACATTGTTCATTCAGATATTTTTTATGGTTTAGTTGCCTTTGGATTGAATTGTGCTAAGGAAAAACTCATGTTACACTCTGCCTCTCTGAAGTAAAACAGTGGTCTGGAATGTGCATACTAACCATGCTGATCAGAACATTATTTGGGCATCAGTTTGTAGCACAGAAGAAAGTATTGCTGTCAGCTGGCAAACTGAGCCAACTCTTTTGGTTCATCATACCTGCTAAGATTTTGGAAGTGATAGCTCTGGCCTTGTTGTAGATTTCAGCATGGATTAGATTCATAAGCTGAAAACCTTTCTGCCATCTCAGTTATGGATGGCTTGTTTTGAAAGAGCTTTTTATATAGTGGGACTGTAAGCTGGACTATGCTCAGAAGAAAACTGAGACTCTGAAGCATTAAAAGATAGTATTCAGCAAATGATGTAACATAGGATCACTGATATTTATCCTTCTTGTAATGTTGATGAGATTTGCATTCAGATTGCACTGAAATTGATTTGCTTGTGCTCTAATTTATCTGACTTCAACTTTGCAAAATAGCCAACCGACTTGCAGTATTATGGGGATAATGTTGGCCTTCAGGTCTGTCTGTCCCCCCTTGGAATGCACTAGACCCTTTAAAGGAGAGATTACACAGGACATAATAATTTGTCTTAAATCTTACAATCAGTAACTCAGTTGGGTTCACCTAAAGAGAAGACATTGTTTTAATTCAGCTGTTGGCTTAAATTTGGTGAGGCAAATTGCTAATCAAGTCCTTTTGTACAAATTGTTGTATATGAGAATGTATGTATACATAAAAGAATATATATTTACTCTTCACTGTGTATGGATTTTTATCAATATTTTTATTGGATTTGACAGAACTAATACAGTCTAATTTTCTACTAATATAAGTGCTGTATAACGTATCTTCCTGAAACTTTATATATCCACAACTTTTTATGGTCACATAGACTGTATAAATCTCTTTACCATTTGTCTCATGCATCGAGCCACTTCCAAGCAATGTAAGATCTGAACTGTGGCAAAACAAAACTATTAAAAAACCCAAACAAACCAGTTATAGATGCTGCAGAATCCTTGTCCAAACCTTTTTAGCTTCATGCAAATGTTTTACTACAGGAAACAAATAGAAGAGATGGAAGAAAAACAAAGATCTGACAAAGCAGAACTTGTAAGAATGCAGCAAGAAGTAGAGTCACAGCGCAAAGAGACAGAAATAGTTCAGCTGCAAATTCGAAAGCAAGAGGAGAGTCTGAAACGGAGAAGTGTCCACATTGAGAGCAGGTTAAAAGATTTGCTGGCTGAAAAAGAAAAATTTGAAGAAGAAAGATTACGGGAACAACAGGAGATAGAGCTTCAAAAGAAAAAGCAGCAGGAAGAAATTTTTGCCCGGGTCAAAGAGGAGTTGCATCGATTACAAGAACTTAATCATAATGAAAAAGCAGAGAAAATGCAGATTTTTCGTGAACTAGAAAAACTTAAGAAGGAAAAAGATGAACAGTATGTTAAGCTGGAATCAGAAAAAAAGAGACTTGAAGAACAAGAAAGAGAACAGGTGATACTGGTGGCTCATCTAGAGGAACAGCTTCGAGAGAAGCAGGTCATGATAGAGCTCCTGAAGAGAGGGGATGTACAAAGACTTGAAGAAGAGAAGAGAGATCTTGAAGATATTAGAGAATCTCTTTTGAAAGTCAAGGAAGCTCGATCTGAAGGTGATGAAAACCATGAAGAGCTAGAAAAAGTGCAGCATGATTTTGTAGAGTTTAAAAGGAAACAGCTGGAACAGTTGGCTATATTGGAAAAAGATTTAGTTCAACAAATGGATCACCTAGAAACAGAAATAGCAGATGAAGAAAGAGCTCTGGAGCACTTAAAATTCGCACATGAAGAACATTCAAAGCTCAAGAGAGATGAAAACTTTGTGGATGCCATACTCAAGGCTGACGAAGTTGACAAGATAAAGCCAGCAGAGTACAGGCTCCAATCTAAAGTACGCCAGCTTGAGTACCTGAAGAGTAATCATTTGCCAGCTCTGCTGGAAGAAAAACAAAGAGCTTCTGAAGTCCTTGATAGGGGTTTGTTAGGATTAGATAACACTCTCTATCAAACAGAGAAAGAAATAGAAGAAAAGGAAGAGCAGCTTGCCCAGTATAGAGCTAGCACAAATCAGCTGCAGCAGCTTCAAGAAACCTTTGAATTCACAGCCAATGTAGCTCGTCAGGAAGAAAAGGTTCGGAAAAAGGAAAAAGAAATCCTTGAATCAAGGGAAAAACAGCAGAGAGAGGCACTGGAGCAAGCTGTTGCTAAGCTAGAAAGGAGACATTCTGCTTTGCAGCGTCGTTCAACGATAGACTTTGAAATCGAAGAGCAGAAACAGAAGCTGGCCACCTTGAACAACAGCTGCAGTGAACAGGCAGGGCTGCAGGCGAGTCTGGAAGCTGAGCAGAAAGCCCTTGAGCAAGACCGAGAACGGTGAGTGTTGTGGTAGCTTCCATTTACTAGAACCCACACAGAAAAGGTGAATCATTTCATACCTTAGATGTTGAGAGAGCAACTTGTTCTGTGTTGCAGCATTTGAGTTTCTTCATGAGTTTCAAGTACTTTACCCGGAATTGAAACTCTGTGTTGCTTTTTAAAGGATTCTCGCTCACTCATTAACTCCTGTTGTGTTCAGATGCTTATCCCAGTCCTCAGCAGGATATTATTTGCGTTAGCCATCGCAGTACTTAAATTGATTTACTTGTTTAGGAAGTTTAGCCAACCTTATATTTTGCCCTTACAAAAACATGTACCATCTAACAACTCCTCTCTCTTAAAATATTTCTGTATAGCATTTTGTTTCTTTATTAGTAACAAGTTAGGTGTTTGCTCAAGGTCTGGAGACTGATAGTTACAGTAGACTGCCAACTGTCTCTCCAACTGGTGATGCACTGAGCAATTCTGGTGTTCAAAGTAAGCAGGGATAACGTTAATTTTTTTAGTTACTGCTTTCAGGGCTGAATAAAATGAAACTAGCCATATATCCATGTAAAATTTGGGGATGCTTTTTAAGCTTTTTGGAAAATATACAGAGGCTTTAATACTGCCCTGTGTGGTGACAAACCCTTTTAGGTATGGAAGCAAGATCATCAGTTGCACACATGCCTGGTAGTGTAACATTCAGTCCAAATATGGGAGGCTCAGAGAAAAATGATTCAGGTAGGGAAGGATCTTTGTGTGTGGAAAAAGAGGAAGAAATCTTCTGTTTTACTTTTGGCCTGAGCAAAAATTCACTAGGATTCATGCATTTAGTCCCTGCAGTATGAAAAAAGGGCAGAATTGCCATTTTTAAATGTGCTATCTGATTTGCTAAGCTAGAGCTTTACTAGAGCTTTATTACCTGTGAATATCAGTGAAACAATGAAGTGTTTTTTTCTTGAGGTAGCATTTATCATTTGGTTTTTTAATATTTCACTAATTATTTGAATCTTCTTTCATAAACCCTTCATACAGATATAGAAAAACCACCCTAGAAGAGAAACTTGCCTGTAGCCAAAATGAAGAGCTCTTCTGTATTCTTTTCCTTTTAAACTATTACCAGAAGAGAATAGTTCCTTTCTATGTACTGTGTAGAGGTCACTTTTTCAGCATTTATAGCTGTATTGCTTGGATTTTAGTTAAGTATTTTCAATACTGATTTATCATTTTGTAGTAGATATTACCATTATTTTTCATAATTGTCTTGAGCATAAAGTCTCATTTTCTGCACTGAGCATCTTGCTTGGCTAAAGTGAGCTATAAACAACTGGAGAAGTAGACAGCTTTGTTAGCCCTGAAGAGATTGCTGGGTTATGCGATAAGTGAAAAAATATGTTGTCAGCTAGGAGACTGAGGTTTGGAAAAGATACCAAGGATGTGAAAAGATTTTTTTTGGTATATATTCTTTTTTCTTGCTTTTTTTTTTGTTGTTTACTTTAAAGTCCTCTTGCACAAGCTAAATGAAACTTTGAAGTCTTTCAGCCCATGGGCCTGAATAATTCAGCTCAGAATGTTTTTGTGAATGTTGAAGCAGAAGAAATATCTAAAGTTACATGATAGTATGTTAAATGTTTCAGGCCGCTTATTGTTCTTATATTTGAGTTTACATTTCACAGTCTATGATGCCATAGTAAGCATATGAATTATATGTGTTTCTTATTGTCTATCTAGATCCTGGTTCAGATCAGTGTTAACTCTCTGAAAATGTTTAAATACAATATTTATTTGAAATGCTAGATGAGTGCAAGTCCATTGTAACTGGATAAAATGTGTTTTTTTCAGTTTGAACAATACGTAAGCTCAAATTCTTTCACCTACGGGGGTGACCCTCAAAATGATAATTTGAACTTTACTTATACTGGAATAATGCATACACGTTTTCTCTTTACTGCCAGAGGTTTGGGGCAATAGAATGAATATAAAGCAACTTCAGAGTCATCTTTGAGGCAATGGGATGTGTCACTCACAAATGGCAAGGTGCAGTTTACTGTGCTTGTTTGTGGATGCATCACAGGGCTGGCTAAGTTCATAGGTATAAAAGTGATAGCTTCTCATAGTAGGATGTTTACAAACCAAGAGGTAAGCTTCATTCCTTTAATGTAATTCTGATTTTTGTGGGTAAATTGATTTTCCATAGATGCAAACAACTCTCTTATATCCATCAGCCATCTCCCATCCACTTCCCCTCAGGACGCAAGATTGTTTTGCTGCTAATCAAAAGACACAGATGGCTTCTGGCAGTGCTGCAAAAAGTACTCTGAAAATGAAGTAACAATTCAGCCTAAGCCTCAGCATTCATCATCTCTTTAATTTTCTCTTTTAACCCCCAGGACAGAATAAAGTAGTTATATCATTGTACTTCAATTTAGATATATACATTTGCAGGAGAAGTGGTAAAATCCCAGCTTTGATAGTTTCCCCTGTTTTTGCAAGAACTTCTTTTATTCTTTGATTCTTAAGTAACCTCTAGGAAAACAATTACCTTTAAAGACAAAAATTTTAATGAAAATGGGAAAGATTATTACTATGTTATTAATCTAATCTCAGCTAAGCTACAAGTGAAAAGGGTGTTCTTCAGATTGCTTTTTATAATATAGTTTAATTTGCCTAAGTGATAAATATTGCAAGAAGTGCTTCTTGTTTCATAGGAAATGCCTCAGGCATTTTCAGTTAAAAATGCAGTACCCAATTTTACATATTGTATTCTGTGCATAAATCTGGCTGGAAAGAAATTTATTTGTTAAAGAAAGCAAGGAGGTTTCAAAAGATTATTTATTAAGTGTATATGTAAAAAAAGTGCTAGGTGTTGTAATTTGCAAGTAAATTTTTAAATATATATAGATGGAATAACTGGAAAATAGGATTTGTATCTATAGTACACAATTTAAAATTTTTTTATAGATATGTTTTGCCACATTGTTGTGTTAGGTTGTCTTTGGGGTTTTTATCATTAGTGCTATAGTTTTAGTTTTTAATTTTTTTCCCCTCCATTTCTTCATTTACTTCACACTGGAAGATAATTGAGATCATTAATAGAATTTTGTAAAGAGGAAAATTTATTCAAGTGATTCTAATAGATAGATTAGGTCTTATGTGTTAATATTTGATGTGCTGAGTTATATACCTTTTGCATTGGAACTTATTGAAGTTGTTTTCTTCACCTTAAATCTGCTGTTAGAACGTGTTTTTGAGCTGTCTCTGTTTTCCTATCTAAATATGCTTAAAGAACAATAATCATTTTTTAGTCTTCATCAATATTAATACCTACAATCTTACATACATGTAAGATTGCAACAACCCCATGCAGTGCTGCAGGCTGGGGGCAGAGTGGTTGGAAAGTGGCCCAGGGGAAAAGGACCTGAGAGTGTTGGTCAACAGTGGCTGAACATGAGCCAGCAGTGTGCCCAGGTGGCTAAGAAGGCCAATGACATCCTGGCTTGGATCATCAATAGAGCAGCCAGCAGGACTAGGAAAGTGATTGTCCCTCTGTACTGGGCACTGGTGAGGCTGCACCTCAAGTACTGTGTCTGGTTTTGGCCCCTGCACTTCCAAAAGGACATTGGGGTGCTGGACCATGTCCAGAGAAGGGCAGTGAAGCTGGTGAAGGGTCTGCAGCACATGTCTGATGAGCAGCTGAGGGAGTGGAAGGGGCAGGGAGCAGTTAACCTAGAGAAAAGGAGGCTCAGGGGTGACCTTATCACTCTCTACAACTACCTGAAAGGAGGTCGTAGCGAGGAGGATGTCAGTCTCTTCTCCCATGTAAAAAGTGTCAGGAAGAGAGGAAACAGCCTCAAGTTGTGCCAGGGGAGGTTTAGATTGGATATTAGGAAAGCTTTTTTCATGGGAAGGGTTGTCAAGCATTGCAACAGGCTGTCCAGGGAAGTGATGGAGTTTCAGTCCCTGGAAATGCTCAAAAACATGTGGATATGGCACTTGAGGTCGTGGTTTAGGGGTGAGCATGGTGGTGGTGCTGGGCTGGCAATTGGACTTGATAGTCTTAAAGATCTTTTCCAGCCTTAATGGTGCTATGATTCTATGTATACTTATATAAGTACAATATTTCACATAAGAACTATGGGAATCACCTCTAAACCAAAGCAAATTACATGTTAAGATCTCTTTATAGCCTGGACCAGGAAATTCAACAGCTGAAGCAAGAAATATACGAGGGAGATGGTGCTCTGAAAGGAAACTATGGAACATTAGAAGAGAGACTCTCCCATAGCACTTCCCCTATCACCCCAACAAAGCCACAGCCACCTGCTGTTCCACTGGTTGATGATAGGTAGGTAACCTTCATTCCTTCAATTTTTTAGTAGGAATGCAAACAGTAGCTTTAGAAAAGAAATATTTTGAAAGATTGTTCTAGCAGGGTTGGATTTTATTTAAATACTGTAATTGTACTTCAAGACTAGTGTGGAAATAAAATTTATGTGCTGAATTCTACTATAAATAACCAACAGCCTAATCTGTTGCTCTTGTGCAGTTTGTTTTAGAATAGAGGGTTGGAAAACAGTAGGCTAAAATCTATTTAAATTGTTTCAGTGTTTACAGTTACTTGTCTCTGTGGTTTTGTTTTATATACATTTAATGCAACAAAGTAAATGAAATTGTCTTAAACCTTTTTTTAATGAGGCAGCTGCCTGGTACCAATAAAACCTATTTCATCACTGTTCTTGTAACACTTAAACATGCAATTGTTAATATCAACTCTTGGAGTATTCCTTCTGCTTGAAGACCAAACCTTTGTTCGCCCAAGTTGTTGATACCCCAGCAGTGATAAAAGTAAACTGTTAAGTTATTGAAGATGCACTTCCAGCCTTCTCCTCCTTCATTGCACTTCCCCCTCACTTCCATTTGTATGTAGAGCTGTACACATAGCAGTGGCTTAACCTGTGGCCCTTTAATTTGTCTAATTATAAGAAATTGTTAACCTTTGCCTGTTAAATGAACATATGCTCAAAAGCCCATGTTCCTTAAGGAGGGATAAAACTAGTCTAACACTAAGCCTGCTGATTAAGAGTTGTGCAGTACTTAGGGTTAGAAGCATTTCAAAGAGCCCTTTATTCTGTCTTGATTTTTATCTAAAAATACACTGCTTTACACACATGCACACTCTCTTCTGTATCTTTAAGGATAAATGCCTTTATTGAACAAGAAGTGCAGAGAAGACTCCAGAATATTCATCATAGAGCTGAGGATAATGATATTGGCATGAGCTGGTCTGCAGAAAGTTTAAAGGTGAGCAGAAATGGGTGGGAAATCCTGACCTTCAGTGTGTAACCATTGGTTTAGTTATGTTGTTCAATAATTTTCATGTTTTCTTATGTTTACTTAGTTTTAATTTTTAAAAAAGTAAACAGTCAATCAGGGATATCAGGTTTTAGATTTTGATAATCTCTTTATTTCCAGTGGCTGTTTTAAGTTGCATTCTAGGGTTTTGGGCAGGGAAGAGTATGTAAATGGCAATAAGAAGTTCAGTGATAAAATGAAAATCTTCATTTTATGTCAGAAAAATAAAGTTGATAAAAATTGACCTACTTCTGGATGGAATTGCCTTTTTAAGAACTGATGATCTAATTGATCCAGAGACTTGAATGACTTCTAAGCCAGTGGTTTAATAAATATCAATAAGAAAATTATTATTTTTGGCTATTAAAAAGAATGTCTCTTCCTCTGAATGATTTTAAATGAACTTAGGCAGAAAGGCCCTTTTTGAAATAATCACCTGTACCTTTTTTGTTCTTAGGATAATGAGAGGCTTAATAACGGCACTGTTCAACGCAAGCTGAAGTATGAGGTAGGTCATAATTTGTCAGAATGAAATGGTTGTCTTAAATTATGGCATGCCCTGTAATTAAATTTCTTAATGTTTAGCTGCATAATTAGAATTTTGAATTCACAGCAAGATTTATGGCTAACGGAGACTGCAGTGCATTTTGCCAGCTGGAAGTGATTTTTTTTCAGATTGGACGTAGTTTTTTCCTTATTTGAAAGGTGTGGTGTTATTGTGGAGCTTTCTTCCTTGTTTTGCCATAATTCTTAATTTGGAACAGTATCCTTTTCCAGACTTTTAGAGGAGAAAAACATATAATGAGGAAAGATTGTCTGAATACAGAGTACACATCTCAGTTTTGGTTCACAATGAACTACTCTAAGTGTCTATAATATAAGCAAGAAGAACCAGGCAAATTTGCCTATGACATGAACAATTCATACATGGATTTATGTACTTTTAAACTGAGGCTTAGACCCCTCCCCACTGTATTTGGTTGCCTGACTATTGCTTGAAACACAGTTGTTTACTTGTCTTGGTGAGTAAATCCTAAATACCTTTATGGATTTAAACCTCAACAGTAGGAGGGCTGAAACACCTCAAATTTGGACTCTTTTAGACTTTTACACTGTCTTTTTAAGCTGTGTTGTACTTTTTGCACTCTCTTGGTTAGTATAGGATAACTTTTTTGTGTATGTGTGAGAGAATACTAAAGGGCTTATACATTTGTGCATCGCCCTTTGACTTTTCTGTGGTTTTTGAGTAAAGCAAACGTAAACCAAGCGAAATGGATACTGTACAAAGAAAAAGCAGCAGTGGGCTGGGAAGATCAACCATTCCTGAATCAGACTTCAATCATTTCTGTTGGATTTTCTCTCTCTAATTTCGAGAGTTTGTGTCAATTTTGAATGATTCTGCAAATCTAATCAAAATCAATCCTCAATTTAAGAAATGTTCAGATCAGAAGATTTTACAGAGATGTTTTATTTTCTTCTTTTGAAATTTTTAACAGAAGAGTCAACAGTGGCAGCCACACTATGGCTTTCCATTTCTGTCTAAAGATGGCACTTGTGCTTCTGAGCTGTGTGGAGAAAACACAGGAGTAAGAGACCCTAAGAGACAGAAGGCATATACAGAGATGTTGGATTTCTTTTCCAATTCTGGAAGAATCTCCTCCTCTTTTACATCAGAGAAGGCATTTCAGAATGAAAGGAGTAATTCAGAACAGGAGAGCTTTGCTCGTCATTGTGACATTAAAAGTAGTTTAATTCACTCTGAAAATACTAATACTTCAAAGAGCAGG
>NW_008653277.1:83824-99494 GCF_000695815.1 Acanthisitta chloris
TTTACAAAGTCCTGACTTTAATAGTGCGGCTTATTCGCTCCACAAGGTTGAAAATTTCAATCATTTTGACGACAAAATAATTACTTCTCCAGATTGTGACAGCTCAAGAACTGAATCTGATTTTTCCTGCTTGAAACAGCTGTCTCCTGGAGGATCCTTAATGGGTGCTAATGAGCAGACTGGCTTTAACACTGCATCATGCTTTCCCTTTTCTCAGTCTAATGTGCATTCTGAAACAAAAACTTATAAAGAAAACAGCCTGTTAAACACAGTGCACCCGATAATCGAAGACCAGTCTAGTAATTCTCAGCTTCCAGCACACAAAGCCTCTGATTTGATTTCTTTTAAGTCAATAACTTCTTGTTTTGATGCAAGACCAGAACACACGTCCAGCTTGGGATATCTTTTCAGTAAGCTTTCCTGCCTTTACAAGGATACCAGTAGTCAGCTACTCAACAGTACAGCAGTTTCTAAACAAATCAAGGAGTTGGGAAGTTTGTGTGACAGAAGTGAGAGATGTGCACAAGCCATATCATTAATAAAAAATCTGCCATTGGTAAGAAACTTGCAAGTAAATGTGTTCTTCAAGTCAGATGTGAATCAAAACATGTCCCACACAAGTGATGACACCAAAGCTCATACTGAAAATGTCACTCAGCCTGAATCCCCTGTGCAAGGGGCTATCACAATGCATGTAAGCACAGAGATCTCTGATGCCTGTGCAGGAAAGCCCTCTGAAGGATTTGCATGCTGGTGTAAAAATGAAGAGCTGGAAAACACTTTTGTGTTAACACAGAACTTTGTGCATTTTCCTGGTGCCTTTTTGAAGCTTCAGGTCTGTTCTCTGGAAGAAGTACTGGAATTTTTGACCTATGCTTTACCTCAAATTTCTATTAGGATGGAAGAGTTGAAAGGCATCTATTGGCTCGCTGTTGGCAATTGCAAAAAGCCCAATCCAGCACCTGCTTGCTTGCTTTTGTTCAGCTCTGTTCTGTATGTTGTTGTTTTGTCAGACGAACAAGACAGCTGCCAGAGTTCCTTGGAAGTGTTTCATGAGGTTCCTATCAGCACTATAAAGGAGATTCAAGTTGGCTTTGCTGGACAGAATATTACTCTTCTGTGTTCTGCTGAAGATAGTTTACTTACAATATTTACCTATAACAAACACTTCACTCAAAGAATTTGCCACGACATCATGAGCATTTTGATTTCTACAGGAGATGATGATTTAAATCACCAGCTCTTGAAAGGTGATTTGATGCAGCTTTCACTTGACTGGACGTCAGATGTAAACGACTTAGTTTTTTCAAACGGTGTACGGTTGTCCTGTAAATTTCAAACTGAATTAGCTGATCTGGTTTACTTACTCCATGAAAATATGGGAGGCATTAAACCTTCATTAGGTGACATTCATGTGCTGCTGTATACCTCAGTGAAAGTAGACTGTGCTATGCAGACGGTGTATAGAAGTCTTGTTCTTACAACTACTCATATAGGTCTCTTAAACATTAATAGTGTCTTGTATCCTGCACCTAACGTTCTGGGTGCTTCATGCCAGCAATCACAATTTGACAGCCTTCAGTTGTACAGTTTGAATGATATCCGATGTGCAGTTTTGCCAGACAAAGAGAATTGCACAAAAATTGAGCTTGTGTTTTCTAGAAGGAGCAAGGTTGGATCTGATTCAGGAATTCGTTCTTCTGAATACTGTGAAAAAGAAATAAATACTCAACTGACAGTTATCCCATCAGTTCTTCAAAGCAGTTTGCATATCCCTTCGGAAATCTGGAAATTAACATTCAGTTCAAGTGAAGAAGCCATTTGGCTAATTATGCATCTGACTAGGTGTTGAAATCCAAATACGTTTAGATACATTCAAAATAAGAGGCTAATGAATATTGATAAAATCCTTTTTCCCCCCTCTTTTTTTAATCAATAGACAAAAAGGACCTGTGAGCCTCTAAGACTGTGTACACACATCTTTGCAATAATAATTATTACTTGAGTGCTTGCTTTTGCAGGTCTCTGATACGCTGTACATATATTTCCTTTGGAAAGTGAGGAAATTAAATGTTTCTATGTTATGTGGTAGATGGATGAAAACTATAATTACAGCTCTGTCTTCTGATTTCCATTTTGGCTGTGTTGTCTGGCTCTTTCCATCTACTTTCTGTCTTCATTAATGTCTTCTTCATTCCTCCTTGATGGCCTTTTCCCTAATCTTTCTGAGTACCTGTGTTTTTCATGCTCCTCATTTATTGCACACTCTTGATCACAGTATTTCAAAACATCTGCAGATTTTCTTTATCGTGTATTCACTGTGTGCTCTTAATACTATGGATATTTACAGGTTTTATAATTTGATTTTGGGAAAAATAGCACTGACAATTCTCTGCCTCAGATTTTTGCATTTAAGGTTCATTGTACTTTCACATCAAAGTTTGTCACGAGTGCAAAAGGAGTTGTGTTTCAAATAGCATTTCAACCTTTAGTCATGCTGCTATACCTGTGGCAAGACAAATGTTTTGGGGTCTATCATCTGTGTACATGTTTCTCAGGCTGTAACTGGATAGTTAGCAACTGGGGATACTGCCTGACAGATGGAGTGAGTTGAAGTGTAGAGTTCTATCCATGTAATGTGCTTGGCCTTACTTTCACCTTTTTTCTGCCTGTTTACTAATGGGTTTGTTGATGTTGTGAGATTGCATCTTTTACAGTAGTTTTAATACTTTCTACCGAGAAAGAATGAAACTATCCATTAGTCGAGGCTTGGCTCTAACTTAGTACAAGGTTATTCTTTACCTGTTACCCCATCAGATGTTCAAATTATAAATAAGCTGTTGTCCCCTATCTTTTGTTTTTCCCTTGTAAAGGGAGCTGAATACCTTTTGAATCCTGTTGCTTGAATGTGCCATCTGCCTCATGTGAGGAAGATGGTTCTTGGCAGAAAAAGCAGTGGTATCTAATCTGAAATTCTAAATTCTGTAAGCATATTGCCAGTAGAGGTGCAATCTTCTACTAGACAGAGTTAGACTTCAATCTCTGCTAGTATAAGAACATTTCCCATTTGTTTTTACCATATGTTAAGACATGATAACGTAACTCACATGAGATTTAAAAAGAAATAACTTGCATTGAATGAGGAAGTTATGTCTGGAGGGATGAGCAATGGTTTGGATAGAGAATTATGGTGGGGGTTTTTCATTACAAAACTTTCTACTTCTTTAAGGAAGTCCAAAGATGACCAAAATGTGCCATGCTATTTTGAGGTATGGTTTTTATTTTTAAAAAAGTGTGCACAAATATCTCACAGAACATGGAGCAGACACAGTAGCTGTGAGTTATGAGTGTAACTATGTGTCAGTCTACTTCAGGAGTGGTTTTTTCCCTCCTTGCCATCACCAAGGCCTTGCCCAAAGTTGATGCTGAATGTTACTTTCTGGAAAGAACTGTCTTTGTCAAGGCTGTTAAATCAAACAATTTCTGCAACCAATTTCTTTTCAAATTATACCCCAAAGTTAAATGTTTGTGGATGCTGTGTTTCCCAATAACATGTTTTTCCTCTTTTGTGTTGGTTTTAAAATCTAACTGAATAAATATTCTGCACTTTTATGAGAAAGAACAGCTTCATAGCAATATCTTTTATTCTACTGTAAATTAAACATAACACCGTGATCAATATTTATGATTATCAAAGCATTATTCAATGTATTAGGCCGCGGTTTTCACAACACTCTGTTTTCCTCTCTAACTATTAGCTGTTTGTAATGGTTCTCTGAAAATGATTGCCAATAAATTTCAAGTTGACAGAGGTGGCTTTAAGAGTGACTGTATGGCTTTATTGTTGTTTTGAAGAAGATGATATTGTTATCAGGGCAATGAACTCCTTTTTTCCCCCAAGGAAAGAATTGCTTACATTTCTGTGCTCCAGAAATGAGTTTTAGCTGAAAAGCCAGGAACGTGGGGAGTAATGAAAGAAGGGCAAAATGGACAGGAGAGAATATTTGTTGTGAAAACAAAGGTCACTACAAATATTTTACCTTTCAAACATGAACTTTTTAATATATTTTCTTGAAAAAATAAAAAGAAACTGTGGAAAATTCCCTCTAGATAAGTAAAATTCACTTTCTTCATATTTTCTTGTTCACTACTTTTAATACCAATATTAAGGGAAATGACATTGGCATTTATAATTGACTGGTAATGAAATAACTGCCTCCCCTTCTTGAGAGCCATGAGGATTTCAAAAGGCTCTCTGTAACAGGCAGAGGACTGAGGAATGAGTTTCAAACTTTGCTCCAGCTCTACACAGTATCATGTGTGCTGTAAGTCACCAGGAGTTGCTACAAAGAAAAGGAATGTTGAGAATACAGTTACAGATCAAGTGTTGGGTATCAGTGCTGAATACAAATATATAACACGATCATAACTGTAAAGTGATCATTTTTCAGGGTTTTTTGGTTATTGTTTAACTTATATTTGTCACAGAGCTGTCATTTTTTAACGTAAAAGATCATTAAGGTTTTCAGACCAAATATGTTCAATTGAGCAAGTGGAGCACTGCCTAAAAGGCAGTTTCTGTACTTTTTCATTCTAAATGCTTATGCTACTTCTGGGCACAGTCACTGCAAAGCAATAATCTTTGCAGTTGCAAAAATATTTTATTTTTGATGTAACTTAGGAGTTGCAGATTCTATCTGGCTGCTACAGTCGGAGGAATGGGCCTTCATTACAAATAGCTGTTTAGATTATTTTGTCCAGACTGTGCAAATTTTTCACATTGGAGTTTTCTGAAAATTAGATATGATTTAAAGAAAATAATAGGAAACTGTTCTGACAGTGTATGGCTTATTTAATATAAAATGAGTTTGGATTTCCAATGTCTGCGAGCTTTCTGCATTGCCTAGACCCTTGCAGCTTTGCATGATAGTGTAAACAGGTTTGTTATATAAAGAAAAAGACATATAAAAACTATGATTGACTGTGTAGGCTTGATTAATATCCTTCTTTTTTTAAAAAAAGGTTAATACAAAGTCTTTTGCTTTCCCTTGTTTTTTTATATCTAAGCTGAAAATGGCTTTTTAAAGAAAGAAATATTTTTGAGTACACCTTAATTTTTCTATGCATTAAAAAATGCTAGGGCTTGCTTATAAAGGGAGTTCTACCTTGTTTTCAAACAATTCCTTCATTTTGGAAACAATGCCTGCCTCCTCCATGCTCTCTTTCCTTGTTCTTCTGGCCAAGAACACTTTCTCCTTTTTAGTGAAGTTCTTTTCTTTTTTTCCTTATGTAGTGATTTTGGTTTTCCTTTGTTCTCCCTATTTGGTATGCACATGAAAGCGGATGGTCTGTCGTTCACTGGGAGCAAATCCAGACGACCTGAAGGACCCAATTAAAATTAGTATTCCACGGTATGTCCTGTGTGGGCAGGGAAAGGATGAACACTATGAGTTTGAAATAAAGGTAAGTTCTTTTCAGTTGCTTTTCTTTAATGTTTTTGTTCCACTAAATGCAATTTTGGGTTCTCTTTCTGTTGTTTGAGTGGCCTCAGCACTGTTAAATAAGAGAGGTTGTGAGAAAGACATGTACAATACAGGACACTATAAGGGCAGGTATTTTCCAAGTGGATTGATTGTACAGGGGAGGTTGGTGGCTAAACTCTTGGGATGAGCAATTCCAGGGCCAATGTCAATTCAATTCAAAGTGTTGCAGAGATGAGGAGCAAATGCATATTGGTTGTAGGGAGCCCTCTTACTGAGATGCAAGTGTCAGGTATAGGAAGGGATTAGGCTTGAAACATTTACCTGTAATAATGAAAGCATAATTAAACTATTTTGCACATAGGCACAACAAAGGCAGGATTCCTTTCAGGCTCTCTATATTGTTCTGATCTTCCCACTCTGCACTTCCAAGGTGTCACTTCTCCAAACTGTTATCTCCTTCCCCTCCAATTCTAGTGGCTTTCTCAGTGATCTTCTGTGTAGAAATGCTGGGGAAAAATGCATATTCATTTTGTTTCCTCTGGTACTCAGCCAGTGTTTTTTCAAAGCAAGATGTAAAGTCTAATTGGAAATGTGCCCTCAGTGTGTGTGGACATGTAGCATAACTGATGTACATGGCATCAGAGACAGAATTGGCAGAACCTTCACTGAATGTACTGCCAGATGCTTCATTAGCTGGTGTGAGGTGGAGGAGTGACCTGCCTCACACTGTGAAGGACCATTTTTGAACTGTGCTCACTTTCTCCTTTACAAAGGGGGTTTTTTTAAGATGGGCAATCTTAGCTCTGTTTTTGCTAATCAAATTTTCATCTTAAAACATATCACACAATTTGTGGGTGGAATATCTCCTTTTGACTGTTGAACTTTGATTTTCCTGAGCCAGAGGGAGACTGAGAGACAAGTGAGTGTGCATGAAACTTCCCCAAAGACTGTTCTGTTCAACAACTATTTTGAGCACATGGGATTTACTAGACTAGGTAACAGTTAGTGAAGATAGATAAAGTAAAAAATTATCTCTTCTTAGTAAGATGGTGAATTTCTTTTCCGGGTATTCTCCCTTCATCCATAAAATCCATGTAAGCATCTACAAGATCTTAGGATGAAGGAGCAGTTGAAAGAGTTGGGAGGCTGGCAGTTTTTGAGATGTTTCCTACAGTAATTTCCTTACATGAATCGACCAGCTGTTCATGCTTTTTCCTTTCCCTCCAGGTCTCTGTATGTCACAGTGGTCTGCTTTTGCTGTGGTCAGACCTTCCACAAACTTCTGTTTTAAACCTTTGCCCTTTGAGCTGCCAGCTCTACTTTGATCTCTATTAATCTGTAATTTTTCTGTAATCTTACTGTAATAAAGTAATGTGATTTTCTTTCTTTCTTTAAAAGTCAGGAGAGTAGGAAAACAGAGCAGAGAGGAGAAAACATGTGCCTCCTTATTTCATCCCTTCCTGATAGGTCAGAATACAATGTCAGCTGTTGAAATGATTCCTCATTTCAGCCTCGGTATCTTGTCCATCTGGGCATGTATGGGAACAGGCTAGCAAGATGCTGTGTCCACTCAGGTTCTTTCACTGGATACAGGTCCTACTTTAAGACGTTGAGTGAGTAACAAGAACCTGTTGAAGATAATTCAAAAGAGAAACAAGCCCATACTTCATTAGAGCTAAGACAGCACCTTCTTCTGCAGCAGGATGTGTCACAGAGCTGTTTGTGCTGGTCTGCTATTAAGTATTCTGTAAGAATTGATGCATTCCAAAAAAAAAGCTTCCATTTGAGTGACAGTTTTATATGTTGTCTTTAAAAACATGATGAAACAGTAATAACTTAATCAGGTCTAAACATATTTATGTCAGAGCCAAATTAGAATGCCAAAGAACTATTCTTGTATTCTCCCCTTCCTTTCATGTTGTTGTGATATGCAGAATATTCAGACAAGGCTGCGCTAGAAACAGCGTGTGGGAAGAGCTTTTGCATCACTAAAACCCTTGGCATCTGTTACAGACAGTGCCTGTGGTTGCAGACGGTACCTATGTATGGCAGAAGGAGCAGCAAGGCAGCAGGGGAGGTGGAACTCCAGCTCATATAAAGGCACAGAGGATCTCTTGAGAGCAGGTGATGGAAGCAAAGCCTGGAATCAAGCACAGCCTGCAGGGATCCTCTGACAAGAGGGAAAGTTGTAGATAAGCCTTCTCATTCTTACTCAGCTTTCCCTCATTGTTCTGAGTTCTCTCTTTTTATTTATCCTGTTTGATATTCTTTCAAAACTGGCTTTTTTTCTTCTATTTCAAAGCCTTTCAGTCATGTCTGATGAGTTCTCTATAGGCAGGTGCACCCCAAAGCAAGTGCTTTACTCCAGGTCCCGTCACACTTCTATTCAGCCAGATGCTGTGGAGAGTCTGCTCAAAAAGTCCATAATTCTAGTCTAAGTTTCTTTCTGAGTTTAGAAAATTATTGCAGCAGCAGCAGTGCTCATTGATACGTAGCTCTTAAAGAAAATGATGCATGGCCCATAACTACCTAAATTAGTTAAAAGTCCAGTATTCCATCAGCCTGATCAGATCAATACCCTTAAAAATAAATAAAACAAGGTTATAAGAAATTTTCAGTTAGCTTTTAGATTTTCTGGTGCTGTATTCATAGGCATTGTGAGGAAGAGTTTGATCGAGGCTGTTCGGAGAAATATTTTCACAATGATGTAGAGAGTTTAACCAGCCCAGAAAAGCAAGGTGGGCATTTTCTGTTCTTTCTAATTGCTTTCAGAATCAGATGGAATATTTCTTTTTCTCCCCCACCATGGTTTTACTTCTATTTCTATGGGGCTGAAAGAGAACAAGTTCTGTGATGTGCTTTACAGGGGAATGAATTGAAAATGCCTCTTAGGTTATATTCTGTCAGTCATCATGAGGAAAAAAGATAAGGAGGCAGGACTGTAATATCTCCTTTCAAATTTATAGTTTTTATGGAGGAAACAGTGCCCTTGAATGAAAGAACAAAGCAACCCACAATTTTGAGGCAAGTCTAGGATTGCAGCAGTGCCTCAATAAGAATATTCAAAAAATCTGTCTTTCAGATTTACTCCTATATGACTTTTGTTATTAAGAAAATAGTTTTTACTTGTATTAGTGAATTACATAAAAAGTAAAGGGCTTTTCAAAATTGCTGTACTTGTTATTGTTCAAAAGTTCTTCATATGTCCCTATCCCATACCTGCAGAGTGTGTGGTCTGTCATACACTTCTTTTAAATGGAGGAAAAGAATCCAAGCCCAAACTGTTTGGATCAGCTCTAGGAGTGAAACACTCTGTTCTAGAATTGCTATTGCTATGCCAGGTGTGCTGTAATTCTCTTTATATGAGCAGAGTGTGAATCTGTCAGTCCTAATAACATTATTGCTGTGCCCTGGGGACCGGTTAAGATTTTGTTTAGCTTTGAAATTCATTTTTCAATAATATTAGCTGTAAAAACAATAAAAATTTGCAATTACTTGCTAGTCTCATTACAAGAATTAGGAAAGTAAACAAAGGAGACTAAACAAAGAGGACGGCAAGGATCAGGTCACCAGAAGCCACCAGAGAAGACTCTAGAGAAAATCCTTCAGTTTTTAGGCAGCATAGATACATGGCTTTGCTGTTTTCCTTCCTGTCCATCTCTAACAAGTTGATAAACTTGGTAGAAGAAAGCTAATAAATAATTGGCTGCAGGCACTTTGATTTGGGTGAGTTTGGTGCCACCCTATCACCTAGACAGGTGTCAGATGCACAGCAAACAGCACAGACAAGCTGACATGCATGCTCTTCCCCAGGCTATGTAGCTGGAAGAGTCCTGGATGCTTTGTGCTAGGTTGCTTCTCCTTCTGTGAAAACTCTAGGGGAAAAAAGAGGTCACTTTTGAATGAAGAGCGTATATAAATGAAATTATCACAGCAAAATTTCACAACTCTAAAATATTAAAAGACAGAACTAAAGCAAAAAGAATGCAGTAATGAGTAGCATCTTTGTTTTATGATTATCCATTATACTTGAACATTGTTTACTTAAACATTGAAATCACACAGTCCTTTAATTATTCAGAACAAACTGGTTATTTGGTTAGTTGAGGTCATTATAACACGCATATTCCTGAATAGATATTGTTTTAGATAAACCTACATATGCATGTTAAATTCATTCACTTGAGCTGTGAAGTTTGAGACACTGTTAACAATATATTGAAGGAATATAGTCCATCATGCAGGTGTCCTAGAATCATAGAATCATTAAGATTGATGAAGACCTTAAGATCATCAAGTCCAACTGTCAACCCAGCACCAGCACCATGTTCTCCATTAACCCATGTCCTCAAGTGCCATATCCACATTTGTTTTCTGAAGACTTCCAGGGATGGTGACTCCTAGTAGCAGTCAAGCTTATTGGTGACACAAGAGACAAATTTTTTAAGAAATAATGAGTTTTCATTGTGGAGATGTGCTAGAAGAACCTGTGTTGTAATGTTTGTGAAAAATTTTGAGAAGGCCAGTTTCGTTTGATCACATCTTTTAGTTAAAAATTGAGGTAAAACTAGAGAGGGGGAAACCCAAACCTGATTCCTGATGTCTTAAGGCACACAGTAATTTCTGGTTTCCAAAACACTTCCCCAAGCTTCCCTATTCTGTATACAGCAGCAAAGGCAGCAGGGGTGAAGAAGGGTGGACCAGAAATGAGTTTGCTGCAAGCATGGTTTAGCAGCTGTTGTCAACAGTGCTTGGATGCTAGTTTCCTCTGGCTTTGTTGCTCTGACTTGTTTTTCTCCTATTCAGTTATCAAGCTCCATTGCAACTTTCTTTACCTCCATAACTTTTTTATATGCTCAGTAGTGAGGGATTTACTTGTTAATTTTAGGAGTCACTTAAAGATTAAAAAGTCTGTGTCTTTGTGAAACATGTTTTAAGAAAATGCTTACTTTTTATCTTCATGCATAAAGTCACAGCTAGACAGTGGTAATACCACATATTAGACCTGTTCAGTTAAAAAAGCAACAGTATTTTCAGGTTTAAGCAGTGCCAGTTGACTTTCTTCAGCTCTACTAGTCAGTGTAGAACAATGCTCTCTCTCCCTACAGCTTGGCTTCTTGGTAGCCTTGGGTCACCAGAACTACAGAACTATTTTATTATGAAATTGAAGGCTCTAGTCACAGCACTTTCATGACCCAGCTAGATGTGTCTTTCATTTCACCTAATTTCAGACAGTAAATTTTTTTTTCCTGAAAATTTTGTTGGTATCAGTTTCAATGAGGATTTTGTGAATAACTGATAGTAAGGTTGGTTTGCCCTCCCCCTTTATCCCTGTTGCTATGCACTTTTCACAGGAGTAATTAAGTTGATTTTAAATAAAATATCTGTATAAATGGGATGTTCATCACCATATTGTTGACACAGACCAAGAATGTTTTAAAGGAATATCTTCTACTGAAAGCTGGCAGGTATATATACTCTATGAACTGAAATCCCATTCTATGTGGTAATGAACTCTGTGTCCAAGAAATGTTTATTTATTAATTGTGTGTATCTATGTATATGAGAATACACATTTCTGTGCATATATAGAGAGGCTACACTACACTTGTGCTGGATATTATTCATTCATTAATGGAACACCCACTGATTGAAATGCGGAGAGCTGCATAGCTGCACCAAGAAGTGATTGGAGATTTGGGATATTTTAATGTGTTTACAGCCTTGTCAAACCACTCCAGAATAAGGAATAAATGTGTTCGGGGTTTTTTTTTTTTTTGCTTTGCAATCAGTGCTCCTTATTAAATACACTTCTGTCACTGTAATGAAAGAAAAATTAAGTAAACTTATAAAAGCTTATGGATTTAAGACAACTAGGAATTGCCTGTTTTAATCTTAGAGTCTTGTGTACTGCATGGTTTTTAGTGTTGTGTGGATTTACTTCTGTTTCTTCTTTTTATATTGTCTGCTATAGATAACAGTCCTGGATGAGACATGGACAGTATTCCGGCGGTACAGTCGGTTTCGAGAAATGCATAAAACTTTAAAACTGAAGTACCCAGAGGTAAGTGTTACTAAAAGTTTTTTTGCAGAAATGGGTGGAGGTAGACACTTAAAAATAAGGTTTTTGAGAGATGTTTAGTCAAAAAGGGAGGTGATTTGAGACAGCCAGCATAGCTCCACCAAGGCAATTCCTGTTTGACCAACCTAGCGACCTCCTATGATGGAGTAACTACATCAGTGAACAAGGGAAGGGCTACAGATGTCATCTGCTTAAACTTCTGTAAGGCCTTTGATATGCTCCCCACAACACCCTTTTCTCTGATGTGGAGAAAGAGAGATTTGATGGGTAGACTGGTGGATGAGGAATTGCTTGGATGGTCACTTCCGGAGGATGGGGGTCAACAGCTCAAAGTCCGGGTGGACATCAGTGACAAGTGGTGTTCCTTAGGGGTCTGTACTCGGACCAGTGCTGTTAAATATCGTCATCAGTGACACAGTGGGATTGAGTGCACCCTCGGCAAGTTTGCAGATGACACCAGGCTGAGTGGTGTGGTTGACAGGCCTGAGAGGCAGGATGCCATCCCAATGGACCTGGATGAACTCAAGAAGTGGGCCTGTGTGAACCTCATGAGATTCAACAAGGTCAAGTACAGGGTGCTGCACCTAGGTCAGGGCAGCCCTTTGTATCAGTATGTGCTGGGGGATGAACAGGTTGAGAGTAGCCCAGCCGAGAAGGATTTGGAGGTGCTGGTGAATGAGAGGCTTGGCATGACCTGGTAATGTGAACTTGCAGCCCAGAAAGCCAACCATGTCCTGGGCTGCATCAAAAGAGGAGTGGCCAGCAGGTTGAGTGAGATGATTCTCCCCCTCTCTTCTGCTCTGGTGAGACCTCACCACCCAGCACCGGAGTTCTCAGCACAGGAATGATGTGGACCTGTTGGAGCAGGACTTTTAGTTGATCAGAGGGCTGGAACACCTCTGCTATGGAGACAGGCTGCAAGAGCTGAAGTTGTTCAGCCTGGAAAAGAGAAGGCTCCAGGGAGTCCTCATTGCAGCCTTTCACAGTACTTGAATGGGGCTGATAAGAAAGATGGAAATAGATTTTGCATCAGGGCTGCGAGGACAAGAGGTAATGGTTTTAAACTTAAAGAAGGTAGATTGAGAATAGGTATATGGAAGAAATTTTTTACAATGAGGGTAGTGAAACAGTGGCACGTTGCCCAGAGAGGTGGCGGATGCCCCATCCCTGGATGCATTCAAGATCAGGTTGGATGGGGCTCTGAGCAACTTGATCTAGTTGAAGATGTCCCTGATTATTGCAGGGGAGTTGGACTAGATGGCCTTTAAAGGTCCCTTCCAACCCAAACAATTCTATGATTCCTCTCAGATGTATGCTTCCAGTAAGACTGACAAGCCCTTCAGCAGTTTAAAGCTCTAAGGCTGCTCTATACAGGATGGATGTTGCAGTGAAACTGTGACTCTGTGTGTTGCCTCTGGCCATTAATTCCCTTTACTGCTGACTGGCGTCGTTCCCTGGAGGTTGCTGTTTTGTTCATTGCAAGATACTTGCAGTCAGATCATGTCATCCTGACAACTTCTCATTTAAAAGAAGAGCGTTCCTCCGCAGATACCCTTTTGTAATAGTGGCTTCCAGGTTTCTGCAAAATGAAAAATTGATCTTTCTGACCACCTTGGAGACTCTGGGCATTCAGGATGAGGAGCTGTGCCTGACAGAGCTTTAGTTCATTGGAGTGAGCATTTGTAGAATTACAGTTCTCAGTTTCCACAGCCAAATTTTAATTATTAACATTTTGCTTCCTTTCTACTTGTTCCCTTGGATATTAGAAGAAATAAATCATTCAAGCAATGAAAGTGATCCTGATTTGAGAGTTAGCACTAGTAAAGAAGCCTGGACCATATATGCATGGGCAGTATATAAAAAAACATGAATATGTTCAAGAAAGAGAGACATGTAATAGTGAGCAGATGCTTTCTTGCTCTTCATTAACTTATGCTTTAAGCTAAAAATGAATTGGATCGACCTTGAGTCTGGGATTTAAGATTATTCCCACTACAAAACAATACGAAAACCAGAAATGGAAGCTCCTGTGCACCAAGTATCTAAGGAAAAGTTAACAGAAAAAGAAAAAAGAGAGGCAAAGAAAATTTTTTGTCTTATTGACAGAAAATATTTAAGGTAAAATTGAGTTTCAAACGGGAAATTGGAATGTTCTATTTCCACAAATGCTGTAAAAAATATTACATGTGATCTTCAGTATCGTATTTTTGATTTTAATGTAATTCTGATTCCAGTAGAATGTTATAGTCTGTCAACAAGAATATCCTAATTGCATCTAACTCTTGAAAAAACAGCCAGGCAGTCATTCAGTTGACATGGAAAAGGGTTACCTGAATCCCTTTGCAGACTGATTTTCCCCATTTAGGAAAATGTGTTTGAGGAGTCTTCTTCAGTCTGTTATCAGTCCTGACAATACATTGAGGAACAACTGAATTCAGCTTTTACAGTTGTGTCAGAGGGAAATCAACTTCTTTCTTGTATGTAGTAATTGTATTCAGGAGGAATCTGATGTTCTTAAAAGCCACTATTAAAATGTCCTGTGTGTTATAGCATGTTGATGTTACCTTTTTGAATCAAGTATTTGCGATCGAGTGTTCAAATTCAGGATTTTTGGCGTTACAGGAGCGAGTGGTTGTGGGGGTTTATTATATATTTGTTTATTTTGAAGAACCATGAGAACATGAGTGGTATTAATAGGTCAAAATGAAGTCCAGCATCCAAGAGTGTACAACTGAGGAAAATATTCCAGTCTAGAACACAGGTGCATAGTTTCCTTTATCTTGCAGTCTTTCCAGGTGAAGTTGTTTTTGTCATCATTAACAGTTCATAGTAAATATTTTTCCTGTGGATTTTATCTATATTTTTCATTCTCTATACCACTCAATTTATAGGTATCTTATAGAGGCAGTTTTCTTTTACTCCCTTTTTTTGCTTGTTTTGTAGTGTCTTCTCTCTGTGGTCGTGCTTGTAAGGTCAATATATTCACTAGTTTAATGTGCCAGTTTGTTTTTTATTGACATTTCTGTGTTGCTATATGTCTGTGTCTTAAGTAAGTTTATCGAGACTCACATTTAGTACATTAATGGAATGATTGGTTTAATTATGTAGATGAATAAATATTGTGTCATAGTATGTTTTATTAAGCTATCTGTTCCCTTCTTGACAATTTTTCTAAGACGGGGCAGATACCAACATACCAAGTCTTGCAAGTTTGACAGTAGTATCATTTCCCAGCCCTTATTGAGCCTCTACTTCACAACAACCTTCAAAAAATTGTCAGTGAGGTTCAAGGATGTGCCAGTATGTGCCCTGGCAGCCACAGGCCCAACCACATCCTGGCGTGCATCAAGCACAGCATTGCCAGCCAGTCCAGTGAGGTGATTGTCCTGCTCTCTTCTGCACTGCTGTGGCCTCATCTTGAGTCTTGTGTGCAGTTTTGGGCACCATGATATCAAAAGATATGCAGCTATTAGAGAGCATCCAAAGGAGGACTATGAGGATGGTGGAGGGCCTTGAGGGGAAGCCATATGAGGAGCAGCTGAGGTCACTTGTTCCTTCAGCCTGGAGAAGAGGAGTCTGAGGGGAGACCTTATAGCAATCTACTTCCTCACAAGGGGAAGTGGAGGACAGCACTAATCTCTTCTCTCAGGTGACCAGTGGCAAGACCCAATGGCATGACATGAAGCTGTGTCTGAGGAGGTTTAGGTTAGATATTAGGTTCTTCCCCCAGGGGGTGATTGGGCACTGGAACAGGCTCCCCAGGGAAGTGGATGCAGCACCAAGCCTGACAGAGTTCAAGAAACTTTTGGACAACACTCTCAGACACGTGGTGTGATTCTTGGGGCTGTCCTGTGCAGGGCCAGGAGTTAGACTTTGATGTTCCTTAAGGGTCCCTTCCAATATTCCACAGAATATGCCTTGGGATATTCTGTGATTCTATGATCTTTGCTAAGTACCAAGCATGCTAAAGCATGGGAGAAGCAAGATAAGTAAGTGATCATCTCAACTACTGCTTTTAGACAGGTACTGTCACTTAAGTATCTGTTTTGGAAACCCTTTCAGCACTGATGATGTCTTCTCTGTTTCACATAGTACAGGCTGTTGT
>NW_008653277.1:99561-100945 GCF_000695815.1 Acanthisitta chloris
AGTTTCTTCTACTTATCAGCGTTTCTACAAACTACTGTGTCCTTGTTTATGAGAGGGGAAGAGCATATTGTGATGGATGAAACACGTAATGTCATATGCTGTAGTAAAGATTTGGTGTTTGTTTGCTTTGAAGGATTTACATTTTCAGTGTTACACTTGTGAACAATCCATGACTTCCCATATTTTTACTGTTATTTAAAATAGCTATGGCTATTTTAATATTATGATAATTTTGGATTATTTTTGCAATGTGAGTAGGTATTCAGTTTATTTGGTAAACTGAAACTCATCTGTCTAATTCTGCTCATCTGTCATTGACCTAATTTGGGATTCACCATGATGTTAAAATGAATTTTAATATCAAACTTGGCAGAGTTGTATCCTTAATTACTGTGTACTGTTCCAAAGAAACTTGATCCTTAAAAGGAATGTTATCAGAATCCATCAGAGTTGAGTTTTATTTTGTACAGTTCACCTTCCCACTCTAAATTAATATTTATAATGAGCAGCAAAAATACTGTGGATGTGTTTAATGTATGAGTGTCCTGCTTTTAGAAGTGAACTTTACAGCTCATTAGTTGCTCAGCTCTGAGTTACTACATCAGTATTTTAATAATTTGCTGATCTTGCATTTTGTGTTGCTGCCACTGAATTCCCAAAGGGATGTAATGGCAAACTGATTTATTAGAAAGGTTTAAAAAAAAGGTATCTCTTTCAAAAGCAGAAACTATCTAATGTCTTCCAGTCTTACAAGTTGCCATATATTTTATATACCTGCACATTTCTTCTAATGTAATTAAGTGGGTGCTGACAACTGCATATCTAACTAAAATGTGTCACATGCAAATTTTGAAAGACTGAAAAAGCTGCAGCAGGGTGAGATTGTGGCTGTAGCAGAGAAGTACCAAGCATTTAACAGTGCCTTTTTTTTTTTTTAGGTATGCATGGTTGTCTTTTGCCCAATTTGAGCTTTCTTTCACTGTTGGATTGTTAATGACCATTTTATTATTTTTGGGATTTTAATTAAGACCATAGTTGGCTTCAGTTGCAGTAGTCTCTCATGAATGTGCTTTTTGTTTGTTATGAGTCAGAAATGGGAGCAAGTGGACTCTGTAAGAGAGAAGTGAGAACTTCCATATACTCGTGTTTTTCCCTTGTCAGTTAATGGTTTTGGAATACTTCTAGAGTACTGGTTTCTGCAGAAAGCCTTCCCTTCCTGATCCACATCTTGCTGGAAAGATGGGAAAACTCACTCTCCCTCCCACCTCTCTTAGTTCAGCGTGTTTGAGCAACGGCTTGCTGTGATGGCCAGAGCTCTCTTCTTAACGCTTTCTTGCCTCTTCCCTCTTTCAAAGCAGAGCAGAGGAACAGTTATCTATCTGTC
>NW_008653277.1:100989-101510 GCF_000695815.1 Acanthisitta chloris
TGGGAGTCCTTAATTGCCACTTGCATCCAGGTATCTAAGCCAGGTCTCGTGGGGCTTTCACTGTAAGTTATGGAGTTCCCTGTCAGTTGTCTTGAAACCTCTTACTGTGTGCATGAAAAATCTCTACGTGCATAAAAAAAACAACCTACTGTTGAAGTATTTTTATTACTTATAGTGGTTCTTGACTTAAAATATTATAAAATCCCTGGAGAGCTGCCAAAGGGAAGCTAAAAGGCCTGCTTGCAGTTATAGATTCATTCATGGACATATGTGTGTAGGCAAGATTCCTGCAGGAGTGCCAAAGCTATTGACTTCTAGCTTATTTAACAGAATGTAATAATTTGTGTATCTGTATTTGATGTCTGGAAGTCTGCGTGTAAGTATATATTTGTGTCTTTCACAGTCTAAAGCACAAAAGGACTGTTTACAATTTCTAAAGCATTTTGGATTGCAATTGAGCCAGCTTCTCCTTCCACTGATCTTACATAGCTGAATGGATGCATAATATCCATATCTGAAAC
>NW_008653277.1:101532-111336 GCF_000695815.1 Acanthisitta chloris
TTCAAGCTGAAGTTACTTCATGATCTGCTTCTGTCCACACATGCTTTTCCCACCATTGAAATGAGTGTGCACAAGACACTGCAGTAGCACACCAATATTGTGACTCTCAGGATTAAAGGCTGTTGCTTGGCTGACAGGGCTCTTCAGGTACATTAAGTATTGGAGACTAAAGACTGTATTTTATAACTGTTAAGAAAAAATACTGTCCAGTTTTCTTTTTTTAAAATGTAGTGTTCTGGAGGAAAGGCTCTCATCAATAGTGTCAGTGAGAGTTATATATTCCTTTTTTTATTTCTGAAGATAATATCCTCTGCTTATCAGAGATCTCTTTCTTTGACAGAGGAACAGTCTGTTGGAGTGAACTCAAGGCTTTTGTCATCTGGAGGAGTTAATAGGCTGCTCTTTGCATGCTTGAATTTCATGAAACTCATTGAGCAGGAAAGATTTCTCAGGTTTTTCCAAAATAACAGCTCTTGCAAGCTTATTTTAAAAATATTTTGAAATATTTGAGATTCTTCAAAACTCTGAAGTAATCTGTCCATTTTTTATTCCAAGTTCTTTGCATTTCAGTGAAGAAAGACAAAAAGTCATAGAATCACAGAATATACAGAGTTGGAAGGGACCTTTGAGGATCATGTAGTCCAGCTCTTGGCCCGGCACAGGACAGCTCCAAGAATCACACCACGTGCCTGAGAGCTTTGTCCAAATGCCTCTTGAACTCTGTCAGGGTTGGTGCTGTGACAACTTCCCTGGTGAGCTGTTGCAGTGTCCAACCACCCCCTGGGTGCAGAACAATTTTCTAATATCTAACCTCCTCTGGCACAACTTCAGACCATTCCCTCAGGTCCCGTCACTGGTTGCCAGAGAGAAGAGGTCAGTGCCTGCCCCTCCACTTCCTTTCATGGGGAAGTTTGTATACAGCGATGAAGTCTCCAGGCTGAACAGACACAGTGACCTCAGCTGCTCCTCATACGGCTTCGAAATATTTGGTATCTCAGTGAAACCAGTTCCTATTTCATCCATCCATACTGCCCACAACCACTGAACACATAATGTGTATATTTACTATAAAAACAGAGAGACTTCAGTTTTGTAATCCATTCTTAAGTTCTTTTTAGCTTCTTTTCTAGTATTGCTTATTGCTTAGGAGCATTTTGGATCTGTAATGAAGAATGAAGAAATGTGAACTGTTCATGGAATCACCACTGACTGATCTCACTGTCCTCGTGAACTGTTAATGAAATCACCACTGACTGATCTCACTGTCCTTTCTGTTTGCCTCCATACTCCTCTTTCGGGTGACTCCCAGGGAAGGATTTCCATTTCCTTTTTAAGTAGTCCATACATCTGGTGCTCTTGATAAGTAATAAGTGGAAGAAATCTTCAACACAAAGTGCTAGCACAGATAATTATGAGAGGATGAATTTGAGGTGAAGTCATTAATTTGGGGAGAACATCCTTGGATTCTGGAAGAGATTCTCTCCAAGATCATTGACAGAGAAATGCAATTTTTTACTAACTTTCAAGATATGGTTAGTGAGGGATTTGGGGATTTTTATTCTTCCCCCGCTCCGATTGTCTGTAGGATACTTAGGCAGTTTCTCTGTATTTGTGTAATTTCTAAAGTATTTTTTAAAGTCTTATCAGAGACACAGAGTTCTCCCTCACAAGGAAGAATACAAACAGGAATTAAACCAGGAGCAGAGCAGTAAGGCAACAGATCTGTGCAGAGTACTTAGGGCAGTGTTTGGGCTAGGATCTTGCTTGTCTAACTGTTCCAATTCTGTTTTTTAACTGTGCAGCTGTAGAGTTTCATTAAATGTAACATTTATGTTAGTCTCCTAGGGTTACTTTGAAGGGGAAAAGTATGACATTGAGGTAGTTAGCTTGCAGGGTTGGCGATCCAGTCCCCACGTAAGTAGTGAGCTCTGGAAGTTTAGGAGCTAATTTGGCAGCAGAAGTCAGAAGCTTGTTGCTGCAGAACTGGCTGGCCTGAAGCTCTGCTGGTTTTACCATTGGATTTTCTCATTTACTGGCCTTAGTAATGTATATTTAATTAGTGTACAAGATTTAGGTAGTATGATCACACTGACTGCAACATTCTGGACATTTGGGTGCTCGTAAGCAGCATAAGGCACTATAGCTGTAAGTAACTGAATGCTTCTAAGATGATTAGTATAAAGCACTATAGCTGTAAGTAACTGAATGCTTCTAAGATGATAATTTAAATTATTTTGTTCCAAAACCTGAAGTGCTTATGCCAAAGCCTTGATCCTGTGGTCACTGAAGCCCCAGTCTGTTCACAAATTCATTGATTGTTAACACTGATATTTAGAAACTCATGTGACCCAAAAGCAATTTGAAATCATGGTTTACGTGTATAGGAGAGAGCAGGGTGTAGCATATAGTTATGGTTTGCATGTGTAGGAGAGAGCAGGGTGTAGCATATAGTAATGAACATGATGGTACAAACCTTGCTACAAATGCCATCTCATTATTTTAGAAAGTTTAGAATTGTTTGTTCATGGATTCTCAATTCAGGTTCTTTCATGGAACCTCATGACCTTGAGTAAGCATAGGCTATAACAATGTTTTAAGATTTTTTTCTTTATTTGAAAATTTGATCCAGTGAAGAAATAAACTTGTTGATGTGTTCCAGCTGGCATGGAAGGATGTTTCTGGATATCTGGATATGAACTAGTAAATTTGAATTTTATCTTTTGTTTTAAGTAATCAAGAATATGTACTGTAGTTTTGTTTTTATAAAATGGAAAAACATAATAGGAGTCACAAATTTAAAATGGCAACCATAGGACAAACACTAAGCACGTATAAGCAGTCTAAAAGCCTTTTTTTATACTGGAAACTGTATATTAGGGCACAGATGAAAATGAAAATTATTTGCAACATTGATGTGCTTGTAAATAGCAAATGCCATGGTGTGTATTAAAATACCTCTGGCAGAATTACAAGTATATAGAAAAGCGTGTAGAAAATAGTTTTTGAAATATGAATCCTAAACTAATGGCAGACCTTAATTTTTTGCTTTCTAGCCTGGAACTTTGCTAGCCTTGGTAATCTATCTTTCCATAAATATTGAAAGAAAAATAATGTAGTAAGTTTTAGAACACCTATCTGTGTGTAAACCTTATAATGCTATTATACAAGCATGTGATTATAGCCTTCAGCTTTATTCAGTACAAATTACAGTAATTATGGTATAGTTAATTTTAACATTCATATTCTTGTCACCTTGAACAGCCAGGAAGTGCATACACAGGAAGCATATTTTGTCACATACGTGTTTCCAGCTCCCATTCCTAATTATATTGTGTTCAGAGCATTCCTGAAGCCTGCAGGTTTATATACATACTACTCCCATATCAGGTTTAGTTTGACACCAGCTACAGATGGGATTTAAGTGGTAGTTCTTATATGCTTCATCTGCCCTTTCTTTCTGCAGCATGAGACTGCTGAAATTTTAAGATTTTGCTCTGGGCATGAGTGTACAAATGAATAGGAGAATACATTCTCATAAGTAATGTGTGAAAAGCATCACTGCTAACCATACCATGGATAGACCAGTGGAAGTTCAATTGCAGGGAAATGTATTTATTCCATGTGGTCCCTCTGCATTCGTGGTTGCTAACCAGGACTGGAGCATCTGAGACACAGCAAACCCCCTCGCGTATTTGCTTCCAGCGTAAGACGCAATTCCCAATCTATTTCTAGTGGGAAAATTAATTCAGTGTGTGAATTTCTTGTCGCAAAACTGAATCTGAATGTGTTAGAGCCTTGTGAAAGCCCAGCTTTGGGATTAATTTGTGATTGTTGTTGCTTTGGGTGCTAGGTTTGCGTAGCAAAGTTTTCTTGGCTTGGGACAGGTGATTTGGCAGAAATACAATTTCTGTCTATTTCTCCTCCTTTCCTTTCCTCCCTCCTGGGTTTTGGTTGTTGATGAGACCTGGTCTTTTTTTAGCCTGTCCTGAGCAGCTAATGAAACCTGTGAGTTTCCAAACAGTTCTCTGGGAGAATACCAGTAGCTTTGTAGGTCTTCTGGTAGATTCAGAATGAGACAAGATTAACCTGCAGGCAGACATCAAATGCCAGGTTTCAGCAATTGTACTGTGCAAAAGTTTTGTACCTTAGTAACGTAGAAATTGAAAAAAAGGAGCATTTGGAGAGAGGTGAGTCCCTCATCACATAATTTAACAACCATTTGACAGAATAATTGCTTTGATTATTTGATAGTTTGATTTTCAAGGCTCTGCTCAATTATCTAGTGAATTTGCATGGTATCAAAATATTCTTGTTGTTTTCTCAGTAAAACAGTTTTGGATGGAAAACAACTATTTGTGAGAGAGGAATTCCTCTGAGAAGAACAATTCCTAGACCATGTAGCTGAAGGTTTAGGTGCTCACTGAGACTGAGCCATTTCTTAGCTGCTCCTGACTCTCTGTTGGCTTGGGGAATGCCTTAGGCTGCAACCCTGTCTCTCTCTATTTTTTTCCAGCTTAGTGAAAAGCAGAGGGGAGGACTGGAGTTTTTGCTGTTTATTTTTTTAATGATTGCCTTCTTCAGAGGACTTTAAAACACATACACCATTAATCATTAGCTGGTATTGGCAATCTCTCTGTCTTCTGAGGGTTTTGTGAAGAACAGCTTGTTCTTACTGTGTTACTCAGGAATATGCTGCTAGGTTAACTAGACTTTTCAAGTAGAATCCTGTCAGTTGATTTAGGATATGGTGTCCCAGCTCTAACTCTAGTTTTTGTGAAAATACCTGGGTTAATTTTGAATGAATAGCATAGAGAGTAGCAAGAACTGTCTATCTTCAACTGTACTGCCTATTGTGTTTTTTTTCTTACATGTTTAGATGGTGTTACTGACACAACTGCACGTGTGAAGCTGTTATGCTAAACTTTATTCACTGCCTAATCTGAAGGATTATACCAAGATAAGCTTCACGAGGCAGCTTTTGAGCAGGATATTGTGGGGTTTTCCTCTCTTTGGAACTACTGAGAGAATCAACAGGGAAATACAGGTTGCAGATTATGCAGTACAGTAAGAATATTTAGCTGTTTATTTTGGCATTATTCTATTCAGCAAATGGCTGACTTACTATCTAAATGGGACTGAGGTGCAGGTGACTGTTAGCTGATGGAGGCCCCATTCAGCACAGTCCAGAAGGCTGACCACATCCTGGGCTGTATCAAAAGCAGCATGGACAGCAAGTCAAGGGAGGTGATTCTGCTTCTCTGCTCTGGTGTGACCCCACCTGCAGTTTCGCATCCTGATTTGGAGCCTTCAGCAAATGGACATGTTGGAGCAAGTCCAGAGGAGTTTCACAAAGATCATTGGAGGGCTGGAGCACCTCTGGTATGAAGACAGGCTGAGAGAGCTGGGGTTGTTCAGTCCTGGGAAGCGAAGGCTCCGGGAAGACTTTAGGCACCTTCCAGTACCTAAAGGGGCTAAAAGAGAGCTGGAGGGGGACTGTTTACAAGGCCTGGAGTAAGAGGAAAAGGGGGAATGGCTTTAAATTAACAGAGGGCCAGTTTAGTTTAGATACACTGAAGAAATTCTTGACTGTGAGGGTGGTGAGACACTGAAACAGGTTGCCCTGAGAAGCTGTGGATGATGCCCCATCCCTGGAAGTGTTCAAGGGCAGGTTAGACAGGGCTTTAAGCAAGCTGGTCTGGTGGAAGGTGTCCCTGCCCATGGCAGGGAGCTCGACTAAGATGAGCTTCAAGGTCCCTCCCAACAACCCAAACCATTCTATGATTCTAAAACCAGCCTTAAGGTTAGCATTGTTACAATCTACGAGACACTTTGTCTAAGGCTCTTTTTTAAATAGCAGTTTATCCTGTTACAGCTAATGATCTGTCAGACTTGATATGATGAAAATGATATTGTATTTCTTAATTAAAAATAAGTTGACTTTAGAAGAAAGGAAGAAAGCAAATTTCTTGGGCCTTTGCACCTGATAGTACAGTTTCTGAATGAGTTTCTAAAAGCCTTCAGTTTTATATTCACAGTGAGATCTTCTTGTAAAGCTCTCACGATATTCTCTTGACTGCTGTAATGTAAATATATTTTTTAAAAATTTGGAAAGGTCTTTTACCGTCTGTCTCTGCAACACACAATATACACAAAGCTCCATCTTACAAGAGAGAATTGTCTATCCCTCTACAGAGCCCAAAGCAAGAAAGCCCAAGCCGTAAAATTTATTAGACATCCCTGCATGACAAAAATCAATAAAATACAATCTCTTGTGGTTTAATATGAAAATAAACATAAAGAAGCAGTGGCTCTCAGGAAAAATATTGAGCTGTTGGTATAGAATTGAAGATGTCAAGAGAAGACTGAAGGCAGAGGATGTTGTCCAGTTCACTGTAGCACTTATTTCAGAATCAAAGCCAGGAATAACAGTGTTGGAGGGCAAGCTGTCTGGCCATGTCTGAAATGGATGCCATGAAAATGTCATGGGTGCCAAACTTTGGGACACGGTGTTAAAACATTCAGTTAATTATTGGTTATCTATAAATGGTTAAAATGCTGTGAATAGTAAAAAGAATAAAAGCTAAAGTTCTGTTGGGCCATTTTCTTCTCTGTTGAATTTATTATTTTCTATCATACTTAGCTGTAGGTGCTACTGGGTATTAATGATGCTTTAATGATTTGTGTTGTGCAGTGCTGTTGGCAATGCAGGCACTCTGAGGCTTTTTGAGTGTACTCTGTATTTTCCAGGAAATACTTTGAATTCTTTCAAACTGCTTCTTAACACTGTTTGTCCTAGTGTTGTTATGTCCTTTATGGGGAAAATTGCAGCAGAGCTTTAGTAGTATTTTAAATCCTTAAATTGCTCCCTGTACGTTTAAATTTAACTCGAATTTTATTTTTATTTTTAAGTCAGCGAATAAATAAGGATACCTTTACTTTTAAGTTCAATGCAGCTTTTGAAAGTACCAGTATTTTAAAGTAATTGAAAATTACTGTGTTGCAGGGTTTTATTTACAGAGGTAGAGTAGCATAATTTCCATTCTGATTGTACCTGAAGGTTCTTATGTGCTATAACTCATTGTAAAGATGCTGTTAAAAAATAAATAAATATGGTCTTTTAGCTTTCTCATGCTTTTCTGGGTTGCTGAAACTTGTATAGGTGGAGCAACATCCCTTTACACAGAACTCAGTGAAGCAGTGTTTATTGGGGACAAATATTATAGCCCTCTGGAAAGAGATTTGACAGACGGGAATTGTGAAATTACTGACATGTAATCCAAACCCAAATACTTGCAGTAGTTAAACACGTCCCTGTTTTCTCCCCTGCCTCAAGTAATGATGTTGGCTTTGATACCATGGCATTTTCATAGAGTGTGTCTTTGAGATTTCCTTGTGTATGTGGTGCATACACAGGTCTTGCATTTGAAGCATTTATCTTCAAGTGCTTGGTCAAGAAGTTTTATTGTACTTGGAAGCAAACATCTACTCTTACCCACCACCCTGACTCTGGGATCTCAAGGGCAGTACTAAATAGGGTATTGCTTGTGAAACCAATAGTATCAGTGATATTTCTGCTCTGCACATTCAAAATCCCTTGCCAAGCAAGCTCTTGAAAATATATCTTTTAAGTTTATTACATTTAATTAGTTATCCACCATTTTAAGCTCTATCTAGTGGCAAGAGCGATAGTGGAAGCAAAATCCCAAATTTGTGTAAGGCTTATAGCTAATTTTTAATTCTGTGATAAAGTAGCTAGTTCTGACGTGTCTGTAAGACTAGACATAAGTGAAAATTTATGTGTAACCTATGTGATTATCAATCACTCTTACGGTTGGTGGGGGGGACTAAGTCATTGCTTTTAAGCTTCCCACTTGTGTATTTGCCCTGCCTTTTCTCTGGTTTTATCATTTTAAATGGCACAGAGGGCTGGCTAACTTCTTGTAATCAGAGCAGTTTGTTGTGAGAGTTGCTGCTTTGTGTCTTAGAACACATCGCACTTAGAGGCATACTGCATGTTTGTTTGCAGGTGTATTTCTCTGTGACAGCTGTTCTTTAAGACCCTGAGATCTGCCATTAATTTTGAGTAGTCAGAAAGGCATCTGTCTAGTCAGCAGTAGAAATTACTGCTGCTCGTTGATGAGTTTTCATTATTAGCATTTCTCAAAGGCAAGGGTGACTGAAATTTATGGCCTCAGTCAGCCACATGAGACAGGGATGTTTCATAAATGCTGCCAGATGTCACTGAGATGAACTCATGTGCAGCAAGCGAATCTTTTTAGGAAGAGCTGTTAAATCTGCTGTGGTGAATCCTCCTCTCTGAACCTGTTTCTGTTGCTTAAGTTAAATGGTATTGTGACTTCTCAGTGTGCAGTTGAAGTGGCCTGATAGCCACCATGGCATCGGCAGGAATCTGGTGCGGAGTGGGTAAGGCTGTACTTGGCCATGGCAAAGGTTGGTGCATGGCCCACCTTGTGCTATTGCAGGGACTGCCATGACCTTGCTACTAATCCCCAGAGGGAAGATAATGAATCAAATCCCAAATCATTTTTGAAAGGAAAATAAATCCCACGGAGAGCTCCAGAAAATCACTTTTGTACCTTCTTTTTGAGAAGTGGGGTTTGAGTCATACGTTGATGAAGATTGATTAATGTGTTGAGCTTTGAAGACATGACCTTGCAAACCAAGCAGGTGTTACCATTTCTTGAAAGAACTAACCAAGCACCATGACCTGAGACTACAAGAAAAAAATTAATGGTTAGTTGGCAAAATCACAACCTTAAAATGTAGAGAATATGCGTTAAATTTGTCCGTAGACCCTCTAGGTCAGCACATACCCTCATCTTCGGCTGTGGTCTGCCATGCAATCCTGATATTGTTCCCCCCGAGACTTCCATCTTGTGGCAAGGGATAGATGAGCAAGGGAACAAAGTCAAGGTTGCAAGAACATGGTGTGTTAGAAGTTTTTCATGCTTAGTTTCCAAACACATTTACAAATCATATCTAATTGTCTTTATTTGATTTTAGCTGGTTTACCTCTGAGGGAATTATATCCTTTGGTTGGTGAATACTGTTTCTGCACCATCTTATTCTGCCTTTCTACAAACTGCACAGAAAACTTAAAATATTTTCTTTGCCATTTGGGCCAATTTTTGTCTCTCCTTCCTCGATTGATAATCCTAGAGCTATTCAGAAAGCATTTTATATTTAGAAGGATGCCCTGTCTCTTATTAGTTTTTGATTTTTACAAGAAATTAAAATTCCCAAATTGCATAATTTTATAGAAATGTGCAAGATTTGCATGAACTTTGTTACAGCCTATTGCTCATTTTTATAGTTATTCTGTATTTGAACTCTATTGTAGTGCTTATAATGGATAAACCAATGAAGTAATCTGTCAAATATTATGGTGACCGTTGTTTATGGATCTGTTTAGGTATGCTGTTATTCCAAGTAGTCTAGAAATTTCTTTTAAGGGAAAGAAAAACACCCCTATAATGCTAGGTGACTTCTTTCGCTGCAGTTAATTTGGTTTTTCTCAATAGCAAGAGGCAGACTAAATGGAGTTAAAATAGTACAATAAACCACAGCCTCCACATCTTGCCATAGCTCCAAAAATGAAGATTATGTCTAGGTCAGCTTGCTGTTTTAAAGGAGAAACTTGGATACAAGAACTCTCAAACCTTGTTGATATTTACAGATGATTGTTTGATGGGCAGGTGGGCATGACTCAAACACAGTGAGAAATATTTGCTGTCTAATCCTATTTCGTCATTTTGCATCATCAGAGGGGAGTTTCAAAGCGGT
>NW_008653277.1:111357-120522 GCF_000695815.1 Acanthisitta chloris
TTTTGTCCCTCTTCAGTGACAGATGGAGTTGAAATGTTCTTTGGAGAAACAGTTATGCCTGTCTGAGGAAGGGAACTGGCACAGGATCTTACAAGTTCAAAGCAGATTACCCAAAATTAGAGACAGCAGAGCTGTGAGAACTTGTGCATCCTGAGAAGATGCTCATTTATTGGTGAATACAGTGATGATGATCTGTGGGGGCTGGTCAGAGCATGCTGACTTTGAGGGGACTTGCAACAGAACTGTATATATTTATGAGAGGAGATGTAAGTGCTTGTGCTTTTTGACGTGTCTTAGTGCCAGTGTTGCAGGGGAATGATATAGAGAAGGTGCCTATTTATATATGGGTGATGCTCCAGAGAGATAAGTAGGAAAAAGGCAAGGAATTGTCTGAGAACGGTGGGGAAGTTGCAGAATTGCTTGCCTGGGAGATTAACCCTTAAAGGGTCTCCAGTACTGAAAACTCTACTCTGGTCTCAGTGAGATGTGTTCTGGAGGGGATGAAGCAGACTTGGCTCACCAGGCTGCTGGGACTATGGGCCAGGCAAAAAGCAACATGCAAATCAGGAGTTGTTGCTGCCAGCCAGAAATGCAGAGGTTAAAGCAGTTCTGTGGTCAGGTGAACCTTTGGCACAGAGCAAAAAGGATGAATATAAGGAAGAAAAGAGTATTCTCATGTACGTGGGGCAAAACAGCTTCCTCTGAGAAAAGGCTGTGCTGGAAAGGAACAGGAAAGCAAGTTGTAGCATAAATTTTATTCAGGAAATACCAGGGGGAAATAAGACAAAAAAACCCCAAAAGAACAAAACTCCAGTACATCGCTACAATTTGGTCTCTCTTGCATTTGTCAGAAGGGAGGTATTTATCAACCAGCTTACTTAGAATTTTTACAGAGTAGATTCCCTCAAGGTAAGAGGGAGATGTTCATTCCCTTGTGGGTGTTTGAGTAAGATTCAGGCACTGCTGCCTGTAGCAGCAAGGAGAGACAACAAAAGAAAGCTGTAAGCCTGTTGTGCTCGAGGAGCTGAGACAGCAGGGATGAGCCTAAAGCAGCTCCTTGGCTCTCAGAAACACTGCAAAGACCTTGAGAGCAGAGTCTGCTTCTCTCAAAGGACTGACCGTGTTAAGCTGGTGTCAGGGACCTCTGCAGGGGCCCTGTGCATAGGAGGAAGGTTGTTTACATCCTTTTTCCAGTTCTATTCCTGGTCACTTACTATGCTTGTTTGTTTGTTATAATAAATTGTGACTTTTGTTGCTGCTTAAAAGCTGTTCAGCCTTCTTCATGGAGTTCACTCCATTAGAAGGCTGACATGGGTCCACCTCAGAGCTTTGGCTCATCCTTGGTTGCTTGGATATGCTGCCTCTGAGAATATCAAATCCCTCTCCCCTTTTGTCAGACAGTAGGGATGATGGCAAATGGCCCACTGGAGTAAGAAAAAGAATTAGGTAGGTCATGGGGAGCGGAGGGAAGCATAGCAATAAAATAGAGACAAGTTAGGAACCTGGAAAGTGAGGGAGAACATGTTGGAAGAGAGGGAAGATGTAGAGAGACAATATTAGAAACGGAAGAGGAAAACAGGTGACAAACTGAATACCCAGAAAGTAATCCCTGGATATTACCTCTCCTCGATTAGTTGTTAATGAAAAATACTGTCTTTAATCTTTCTGTCCTCTGAGGGCATCACTTACCTATAGCATAGATATTGGGGGATCAGTGGATGGTTTACATGATGGAGGACCATGTTATTTTTTAAAGGAGAATAAGTTTAGAGTTTTCTTCACTCAACTTTAAATACTTTGAGCTTTATCAGCTGAAAATATGACTTAGGTGGGTTTTAAAGGTATTTTATCGGTATTTTTTTAGTGGATAGTATATGTTCAAATTATTTATCTTTGATCTCTATTAGATTATTTTTTCAGAATTTATGAAGCAGCCGTTAATCTGTTCATTAAGTGTTAACTTTTTACCTTTGCTTAATGCTCTCTTATGAAATTGTGCAGAATAGGTGGTTTATTTCAGACAAAACACAAGTAAAAATACAGAAGTTAAGCTTTTTTTTTTCCTTGTTGTCAAATCCCTAAATAGTTAGTGCAAGTACCTAGTCAAGAATACAGCCTCTTTTCAATTTCTTTAGACTCTGTGAGTCTTAGCACATCTTGAGAAGTTGAGGCTTAAGTTACTTTGTTTAAACTTCAAAAACTAAAAGTAGGACAGTTTTTTCTTTCGTTACTCCCTGCAAAATCAAGTCAAGTGCAGCCACACTGGCTGCAAAACTGTGCCACATTCTCCTCTTTGATTTTTCTCATCTGTGACAGAGATTTCTGGTACAAAGGATCAAAAGTCAGACATACCCTTTGAAAAATGAGAAAATTCAGAGTTGTAAAAGTAACATGAGAGTTAAATAAGACTGACTTTTTAATTTAATAGTTAACATTTCCTTAATTTTCTTTTTTCCCCTTTTTCCCCCCATTTAAATGTATCAAAACATTAAAGTACAAAGAGAATTTGGGATGAAAGATTAAAGATGACTCAGCCTCCATCAATGTCTGCCCTGTTTTTCTTCTTAAAAAAATATCTTTTACCATATTGTAGGCACTAAAACATAGACTATACCTGCCAGAAATAATGAGATGTTTCAATCCTGTAGATTTTTGCTTGATGTTGGAAAATGGCACTTTTTTAATGTTTAGGGAGCATAACACTTGGAACAATTTCACGCTTCAGAAGTGACAAGCCTACATGACTGTATTATGTGGTATTTTACTTTGGTCCACTATATACTGAAATATCATCTGCAAAGTACTGTACAAGACTTTTTATTAACATGTTCTGTTCTGCTGTACCATAAAACCCCTGAACTGAATTAAATCCAGCAGGTCCCCAAGCAGATTTAATGTCAGTGAAGAGTCTCCAACTGAACATAACAGAAATTAAAGGACACCCTTCAAATGCTGACGGCTTCCTTTTCTAAAGGTCCTGAAATGAGAGTGCACCCCACCCCAGGCAGAGCCTTTTGTGCTTTTGGAGCCTTCATTTACACTCTCTTGGTTTCCAAAAGGCCAGTCTCCAAATTTGCATCTCTCCCTGGGGCTCAGAAGTTGAAGGCTGTAAAGATGTATGGTTTCCCTTTAAAAGGGTATGCTTCCATATAGATGTTGTTAGGTATATGCTGTTCCCAGAATCTTAAGGTCAGAGAGTTGTATGTATGATAAAAGAGGTGACTAAAAAAGGGTCACTTGCTGTTCTGCCATCTGCTCTTACCAGCATTAAATGCCTGCTGAAAACCTTGTTAAAACCAGTCTCCTGGCTGGAGTGTGGGAGGACTAGAGGACTCCATTCAGCTGTTTAACGCAGTGAATAACACTTGCTAGGTATGAAGCACTTTCCCCTTGAGGACTGGACCTAGTACTGTCTAAACTCGATCATACTAACTCACAAGTACTCCATCACAGCAGGTAAGAATTGTTTCTTACAGATAAGATTGCTGAGACACAAATAACGTGCCCCGAAGTAACACAAGACCCAGAAATAAAACACAGCCTTTATTTATTATAAAGAAATTAGGGAGTAAATTGCAAATGACTGTTTGCCTCTCCCTAAGACTGCTACTGCCTAGCAACGATTGCCAGATAGGATAAACATCATTAACTGTAAAAAGTTTAATGTCTAAAAGACATTAGGAGTGCTGATATGCAGTCTTGAGGTGTCTCTGTACTATTTTAAAACATCATCTGGCTTTGCCTTTTGGGTCTAAGAGTAGTCCCAGTTTGCCCACAGTATGTCTATGCATGCATGTGCACACTCCTATGGATATAATGGAATTCGGATTGCAGCGAGGCTATAATTAAGTATAGTAGGGAAATGCTTCTGCAGCCAAAATAAAAATTAGAAATCTTGCACGCTACATACAGAAGCTTCTCAGGAAATCATTCAAGCCCTCTCTTCCTGTCAGGCAGGGGAATATGCCTCTTAATTTCCCCTGACAGAAAACACATCACCTCATCAGCAGCCCTGGAAAACGACAAAACATCCCTGCTGAAAAAGACTGCCTGCCAAACGCTTCCATTGCCACTGCAGCAAGGGGGACAGGGAGGGGAGGTGTGTGCTTCAGAAATGTCATGGAAGGAGAATGATTTACCTTGCTACCTGTGGAGTCCTACTGTTATGCCTTGCGTTGCTGCAAAACGTTCATCTCATAGTCAAAGTGTAACCCTTGGAGACTTAATTTGAGCCAGAGGATACATGACCATTCGGTTCTAAAAGAATAATTTATACTCCTGAATTTGGATAGTGTGAAATTCTCTTACAGTGTTTGAGCCAAAGCAAACATCTCGATGCAAAGTCCACACCTGCAGATCTCCTACATATTTCAGTGCCAGAACAAATGTGGCTCAGTCACACACTGTGCTGTGTGCATTAACCTGTAGCAGTGGTTATCTCATCTGAAGTTACTGTGCAGTTTAAAGGCACTGTAGAGCTACTAATAACAAAATTTGAGTTTATGGAAATATTTGCTACTGCACTTCAGCTTAAATGGGTAGGATATTTTAAATAGACCTCAAAATCCTATTGAATCATTGCATTTCTGAATCTCACACAGTTACATTCAGAGTCTGTGTCTCAAAATAGTACATCAGGACATAGTAAATCAGAGGATTTTTATAGACCAGTACCGTAACATTTATTATTACTTCGCTGTATTTGTATTGCTTTTTTCATTTCTTTTTTTATAAACCAAAAGTATGGTGAGGTGAGAATGTTTTATCATCACTCTGTATGTTTGTGGGACTCTTGCACCAATGTATTTTTCCCTGCATTGAAGGAATAACCTTGTAAGTCAGAGTGACAGAGATCAGTGGTGTGTATGCATATAAGCACACTACCTCTAGTACATACACTAATAGTGTATTTTTATATAAATACAGTACAATAGACTGGCCTCCTATTGCAGTGATACTTCAGTCACATACAGGGCTGCATAATTCACATTGCTGCATGGATACTTCCAGTTCTCATGTTGCAAAGATAATTTTCAAGCTGCGAAGTAGGTGGGAACTGGTGCTGTCATGTCTGCATTAAGTGTTTGGACAGTCTGAAACTCAAGCCTGCAGAGTTTTGAATCTCTCATTTTGGTGGGATTAGTCTCTTGGCATGTAGTAGAGTTGAACTCATTGGAATAACTGAGTTGCTGAATTGATGATGAAATGTATAGCTGGAGGATTTTCTGTCATATAGCTGGGTGGTCATCTGTTGTGTGACAGAAATCATCTCCATATTTTATTTGTGAGATGGGACCCTTGGGAAAGAATGGGACACAGAAATGTTCCAGCAAGCCCAAAGCTGTTTGCCTTCTGCATCTGGCCCTGTAGAGGTGCTGACTGCAGTAGGTGACCAGTCCTTTGTAACACACCTCTGCAGGGTGGAATATCCTTCCAGGTGCCGTATCTGTATGTATAGGTATATTCTATACACACATATATGTATTACAAGCATAAGTAACTGACATACATATGTCAAGAATAGTTTGGCACATTTGTGTTCTGATCTGGGTGGTAGTTTCATTACATATAAAAGATTCAGCAATGAATTTGTGATTTTCATTTAGGTATGTGTTGTGACTTTGAACGTATCAGAGACAAGTTTACTGGCTGAGGCCTTTCTCTTGCATATTAAATTCGTGATTGTAATAATGGACTTTGATTGGTTTGGTTTCAAAGATTTGTGTATGGTAGTGATTTGGGAGTTAAAACGGTGTGAGTAGCTGCTTCAGTTTGAAAAAGTTTAGCAAAACTTACTGGCTTTAGAAAATAAAACTGGTTTTCTCCTAAGATATATCCAGAAAGCTAACAGATTAGGAAAACAATTTACCCAGCCCAAAATTGTTTAGAATCAGTCCCAGAATTCCTGTTAAGATGAAACTTAATTTACATAAATAAATCATTCCTTATTTTAGCTGTAAGACCTTGGTTTGACTCTACGGAGTATGTATGAGGATGTTGTAGCAGTAGGTTCATTGTGCAAATTGTTTTTTAAAAGACACTGTTTTAAAATTCTATAATGAATGTATTTATTGGCAAATAAATATAAAAACAATCTCCCTAGGGCCAGGAGAGGATTGTGATGGTAGTTGCTTTACCTTGCTTGTTTCTGGTAGTGACATGATGCAGTACCATTTAATAAAACACAATTTCTGCAGGGGTGGGATTTTGAAGTCCTTGAAAATATTAGCACTTATAATCCTGTATAGGTGAAGAAGTGACTAATGCAGTGAAAATAAGTCCCAAGGACATAATTATAGGATACCGATGGATTGTGTACTGCTTGCCCTGCCAACATCAAGAAGCAGGCACAGTGAGAAGAATGTGGTTGGAGAAATTTGAGGAATCTAATTGGGATGTGCTGGCAGGATTGATGCAGAGCAGACATCTTTTCAATCTCTCCTCTGGTGCCCCACATCACTTTAAATCGCTCATTTGAAGATGTCTAGGCATTTCTTTAAAATTATCCAAGTTGGAGTCGAACCAGAGAACAGGAATAAATTATTGGTATTGCAGAATGCCTCTGTATTTTAAAGATGCTTACATTCCATGTTAATAATGGAGCTCCTCATTTAATTCAGTATATTGCTGCTCCTTGTAACCAGCCATAAATTCTCTACAGTCCTGCATGTGCTGATAGACTAGAAAATGATGCATCTTTTTTATTAGTTCAATATCATCAAATAGCCAGGGGAATTCATGCAGGAGGCATTTTTACACAGGGCTTTTGCCTGCCAAACAACTCCAGCAGTGCCAATGAGAGGCTGCATACTTTTGTCTCATACAGTGAGTGCTGGGAAGAAATTGGGTTTGGTGTGCCTTCAAGTGCAAACTCAAACTATGGGGAGAGGACTTGCTTTTTTGTGTGCTGCTCCCAGCAGCAGTGGTTTAGCAGACCAAATTCATTGGCTCTTGTTACCAACTCTTGAGTCTTTTGTGTGTTTTCCAGATATAGCTGGCTGGAATTAGATCAGGTATTTTATTTGTTGGTATACAAGAAAGGGAGACAGTTCCCCCCCACACACCCCTTACCAGTGTAGCTTGCCAGAGTTCCTAGAGGATGGGGAAAAAAATGAGGTGATAGTTTTGAACACCTCTGTGGAAGAACTCCTAAGAGGACAGAACTGAATAGTTGTTTTTAGCAGTTGTGCTACTGCCTTGGATTTTTTTGATGTGATAAATAGGATTTTGCCTACTTACGTAGAAATTAAAGCTACCAGCTTCCAGCATGGATGCACATTTGAATGGGATTGAGCTACAATTGAGTTACAACTCAAGAGGTCCCACTTCCCGTCATGTTAGGTGCCATCACAGCATAGGGATATGGTCTCAGCCTGTCCTCGCTGCGAGGGAAGAAGTGGTAGTTCAAGGCACAACAAAAGGTTCAGGTCAGGTGTCAGCTGGACTCCAGCAATGCCATCTTCCAAAGCATGACTTCGGTGGGAGTTCTTAGTTCCAGTGATCTTACATTTATGATAGAACATAAGAGAAAGCAAACAAATTGCACAACAGTATGGTTTGAAACCACGGTTTTTAAGAGACTGAATGCAATCTTTTGTGATACACAGAATTCCTGCAGAGATCTTTCTTACTGCTTAGTTGGTGCTATCACATCGGATTCAGTTTGCAAATTTCTAATATTGATACGGGCAAACAGTGGCAGTCCAATTCCTAAATTTTATTTCAGTTGCTCATTGATGACAAAATGCTTTGTTATCTTAGCAGTACTACAGACCAGATTGTAATACCATCAGTAGAAATGTGTAATGTGATATTTACTAATAGCATATAGTGTAGCTCATGCATATTTGGCATTTTCTTCTTCTCAGCTGCTTTGTAGTTTAAAGAGAATTTTCTCATCTGAGCTTGTCACTTCTGATGCCGCTTCATCCTTTAATGTCTTCCAGCTTGCCACTTTAGAATTCCCTCCAAAGAAGCTCTTTGGAAACAAGGATGAACGGGTGATTGCAGAACGACGGAGTCACTTAGAGGTAATGCCAACTTTTTAACAGGCCTCTGCAGTGTATTTAGGTAGAGTACTGTCTGCTTGACCAACAGAAACCATTCCCATATGGTCACCATTAAATAGCCTGCTTGTAAGTATCAAGTTACTTGCTGCCTCGTTTAACACAGGAGATGGCAGCAGTAGATTGCAAAGTAATGAAACATCCCTTAAAAAATAAATTACTCCTAGTGTAGGAAAAAAAGAAGCAACTCTTTAGAGATATTCATAGGAGGTACATTTATTTAAGGGGGAAAGGTGGTGGGTGAGGTAAGCGTTCACTGTAGACAGATGGTCTCTGTGCAAGACAAGATTAAAAAAATATATTGCTACTTTAAATGCAATTTGTTAGTTGAAGATTTATTATTTTATCATAGTTACTATATCCAAATATCTCATGACAGAAGGAAAGCGATATTTAGGCATCTCTGAGTTCTATTTTGTATCTCAGCTTTCTGATTGTATTCTTTTTCTTTCAATTAATTTTAGAAATTAATTTTATCGTGGGCAAGGTTATTGAGTTTGAGGGTTTGAGATATTTTGCTGGTTCTGCAGTACTGTGGAGATGGCATAATTTATACTCCTATCACACATTAGGTCTTTATATTTCTCTGTTAATGCATGTTTTATTGCAGCCCAGGGGCAGGAGGTGGGGTTTGGGGAAAGAAGAATAGGTGTGATGAAAGACTAAGCCATACACCCTGAAACTATATTGTAGCCACAAGGGAATTACTTGATCATGCAAGTCATTAAGAATTGTATTCTTTGTAGAGCTAAAACAGCATTGAGTAGAGCTTTAGAGAAATTAATACAAAACTAGACTGCTTACAACTGGAATCTTTTCTTACATGTTTTGATTTTTTTCTATGTACTTCATCTTTTCTTTGATCTACCAACAAAACATCCTCCCACTGACTTTTGATATGAGGAGCACAATTTTTTCCATCACCTCCTCCATAGACAGCATAAAGACATGGCCACATTCCAGTCTAGTACTCAATTTGCATATTTGTGTACCAGTAAGAAATTTAATCCTTTAATCTTTCTGACCTTTCATTGATTTACTAAGGATTTAATTGTAATGTTTCTAATGTGAAAACTGCTGTGTATACTGATGCTTTGAT